>NW_019942827.1:58089-74037 GCF_002910315.2 Salvelinus sp. IW2-2015
CCTAAAGTAACCTAGGGACGATGAGGGGTACGGCCCCCTAAGTAAAGTAATGGGATAGGAGAATTACGGCCCCTAGTAAGAAAACAGGGGAGAGAGGAACTATACGGCCCCACGTATGTAAGAAGGGACCGACGGGGATATAACGGCACCATACAGATGAGAAAGGGGATCGATGGATTTACGGGGCCACACGAGGTACACGCGAACAATGGATACGGCCCCTAGTAGAGGGAAACGATGGCCATATATTCGGTCGCCTGCGCGTAGTTTACGCGAAGGGACGATGGATAACGGCCCCTAGAGGGACATGGATACAGAAGCGCCCCTAAGTAAGGGACAAGCATGAGGGTGTTGAATACGTGATTGGAGCAGGCCCTCTAGGAATGGGACACAAGATGGAATAAACGGCCCACATGTATACGAAGGAGACGATCGGGAGATATAACAATGACCTGGCACCCTAAACGTGAGGGACGACTGGCACTACGGCCCCTAGTAGAGGGACGATGCCGCAACTAATTACTGAGAGTCACCCAGAGAACATGAACATGGGAAATCGTACGCGACTACGAGTCAACACGCTCGTATGTCCATTCTCAATTCCTGGTTAGAGAGCGGGACCCTAGATTTCATAAGAAGTAGGCGCTGTTAGATGCGGTGGAACCCTGTATATAGGGATCAAAGAGTAAGAGGACAATGCGCTAAGGATATCAGTACAGAGTCACCAGCGAAAAGTTATAATTGAGATAACGGCGGCATAGCGGCCTCTGCACTAGTTAGAAAACAGTGAACTGGAGTTCGTCAATTCTGACATAGTTAATCTGTTATATTTAATACTTGTATATTGTGTAGATTTTTACATCAACGGCGAGTACACTGATTCTACACAAGGCACAAGAGATGTTGGATTATTCAGTGAGTATATAATCCTGCTAGCATCGGCAACACAGAACCAACACAAGAGAGTCACAGCTATCATAAATTGTTAGGCGTCTACTTTAGCGAGATAGTGTATGGGGTTACGTGTTTTTTCAAGGAATCGTTTGCATAAACATGATACAGCAATGTGTGCCCACACTTACGTGTGCTTGATCTCCTGCTCCCTAAGTGAGAGAGACTAGTATGAGGTTCTACGGATGAGTTACATCTTCTACCCGAAGGTTACTGGGAGGGGTGTAAAGGACACACTAGCCTAGGGTTTTCTGTAAAAAAAAATCTCAAACCATGGGCTCCAAGTTTTAGATAGAATAGGAGCACGCTTGGTAGAGTGAGACAAGAATAGGCTATTGTAAATCCTGATATTCATTTTTTCTGAGATGGAGCAGACAACTAAACAAGAGCGTTACCTTCTCTTCTCAGAATGAGTGAGTCAGTGTAGTGGACAATTGCTGGTCCTCCATGTTAGTTTTTCAGTCGGTCATCTTGTAAAAGGTCAACATCAATTCTAGATAGGATGTTCCAAAGCACATCACTGCTTGATAAAAGGTCAACAACCTAAACTCTGTGAGGGAGAGTCACACTCTGAGTATCTCTTCACACACTTGGTTCCATATGAATCACTCTGTAAGGTAGCAACATTGGAGGTGTAGCATACCTAATGATTATAACTATCCATCTCTGGGTTTCAATTTTTTTCTTTTTAATGCAAATATGAAGCTTGGCAGGCAAGGGTCTTGGCCAAGATTTTTGGACCTCAAAAGAATACCTCAAATCAAAAAGGTTTTCACAAGAACATAATTAACAAGGTTGGTACCAAGGAGTTAAGAAAAATTCAGCTTCACTCTGTAATGGTACACAATCTGACAGAATACAGCTCCTGAGATAAGGGGATCTAATGGACAAGAACGTCGCAACAACTTTGGCTAGCTATTGTGATAGAGTACAATAATCAGTCGCTGCGCTAGGTCTTCTCTAATAAATACAATTCATAATCCTCATGTTTAGTCACTCATATAACGATCTTAGTTTAAGTGCTATCAATAAAAATGAAAGCATTTAAGAGCAAATTGCTGGAGATCCATTGTCCTGGGTACTGGTCAAATCTAGGTCTTGAAGCTGTTCGTGGCTAGTGCAATCACAAATCCAATACCCAAGCTCTACTCTGTGGTCAACGTCGCCTCATATTTTCAGGGACCTATCAAGAAATGTTTTTGTATGTAAAAACGGCTCCACGTCCCACGGTCTCATCGATAGAGGGAGGGATTGATTCAAATTCAAATCAATACGTTATCTTTCATGATCTAGATTTCACTAACACACACTGGAGTCTGCATGGGTAGGAGTGTCACAATGTTACAAACCCCCCCCCCCCCCGAATTGCCGTTTAACTCCCCCCCGGCCAGACAATTCTCTACCGCCCCCCCTCCAACACACACACGGCGTGATACACGAAATTCTTTTCATATAGAGGTTAGGTCTTTCAACTCAAAACGTTGCAGCCCTATTCACTGGGTAGTATTGGCTCTAGGTAAAGCACAGAATTCTAACATTCTGCTAACGCAAAAAACCAAATAACCAATTGCGTTCTCCCTGAGGAATCTCACATGTCAATCGCCTCATGTAAGATCATAAAGTGCAATACAAAAACAACCAATCGTGAAACATGATTATATAGATGTCAAACGGAGTAACACTTTATTGTAGAAGGGCCACCCTAACGAGTGTACACATTCGTTGTGGGTTTCTACAATCCACTCTGTTATTGACCAGGGTATATCGAATATCCGGGACATATTCTGAGCGTCCATCCAGCTTTATGAAAACACTGTCCAACATCACATACATGTAAATAGAGAAACCAACACAATACAACCTTTCAACTGCTATTATACAGACACACATTTAGAGAGACATTCGCTGTAGAGGTGTTCAACATTGCTGCCGGTACTTTCTGAAAGAGTAGAGATGTTCTATCTGAACTAAAGCATCAGAAGTTCGATCTTCACGTGTGGTTAGGGAGACACTTTCTGATGTGAGGAGATCGCAAGTCTGATTCCGAATTCTCCAGCTCTAGGCAGGTCCTGTCTGGGAATCTTTTCCTTTGAATATCTGTATGTGACTTCACCGACATCACTTCCTCTCTGCTAGACCGACTCTCTAAGCTAAGTGCAAAAGGTGATTGAAAGATATTGGAGTGGACGCGGACCAGACTCCAAAGCGCACACCTGAATAAATGAATCTTCAAACAAAATTAAGCCTGTATCCCAGTTAGTCCCAGGTGGGTAGTAGCATGCGTACAGACTGGCCCTGATTTCCAAATCTCTCACGTGTCAATTGTAGGTAGGTCACTTCAGCATCACAGCTACCCAAAAACAGATTTTCCGGAAACCTAACCATGTATATAAGAGGAATGAACATCGAACGGTTAGTTACAGTTAGCACACACCATGTGACTATAATATCAAATACTGTTGTGTTTGGTGTGCCAAGGTTACGTCACCGAGGTTTTCTTTTTTAATGCAAACTAGTCATAAGTTTGTTTTTCAGATCTACTACAAGTTTTTTATTTAGTGCTGTTTCAATATGTTCTGAAACTCAAAGTATAGGGTATTTTCAATTTTTATTTTGTTTTTTCAGAAAGTCATCAACTACTGGTTCAAATCCAAAAACTCCATAGAGTAAGCGTGTCCAACCACTACATTCTTGTGTTAGGGGGAGGTCCAAACATCAAACTCTGTAGGTCAAACATCACTCTGTAGGTCGAACCTAATTGCAGCCCATTGATCGGGTTACCGGGTTTGTTGTTGTCGGGAAATAACACAATACGCCTACGTTACGGTCAGCAGGAACCACTCACTGTGCGGGTGGTACCGCAGACACAAAACACAAGTTTCAATTGAAGTACGCTTTCATCTGTTCATGAACCACTGGGCCGAAATATTAAAGGAACATTGGTGGAATTAGTTGTTGAGCCAACATCAACCTGTAACGGCGTCCTCAACATGCGCAAAAGTTTCTTGCATTATTACAATGATTAATTGGCTTTTTTTTCAATCAATAGAACTCATCAAACTCTGTATCATGTAGGGAGAGTCGGAGGCTTCTAGAAAGACGACCCGAACAAGTGCGGAATCCTCTGTAGCGCCGGGTTCTCGGAAAGACACACAGTATCAAATTCCAACAATCGATGCTGTATCGCCGCCAACCACTCTTGTACAGAAGCCCTCCTGTATCGTTTGTTCTGTTCCCGAGAGATAACTTCAATCCACCGTGTGTCAAAGCGCGCGCTGTAAGGAGTCCCGAAAAGACATTTTCCAATGAGCTTCCTACTGTAGTTTAGTTTGGAAATCGCGCGAACCAAACATAATCATAGCTCCATGTAAGAGAAAGACAACGATCAAACTCTGTAGGCCGAAAGGAATCTGTCTTTGAACACTGGGGTCTGATGCCAGCTCTTCCATTTCCGAGGTGTCATAACGAATCTACTAGGCTGTATGGTTTAAACACATCACGGAAGCTCAGATGCTATGCAGATGCAAAGAGCATCAACAGTCTGGTTAAGGAGCATATCCCAAACGTCACTCACACACATCGATAAAGGACTGTACGGCTGAACTCGTCCTGCTCAGGATCGGGGTCCAATGTACTAGTTATCAGACGTTTGGACCATAACCCAAGACATTTGTAGAATGCGCGGACTGCTAAAATGGGCACTTCCCGCGAGGTGTCCGCAAAATCGAACGAATCGTTAAAGCTAATATATTGAGTTTACTTTCAGTAAGATAGTAAAGATCTTATAAGTGAAACTATGTTCTCTTATCCAAAATCTCGGCATAAGAGCAGTGCGGGATTTCCATTAAAGCAAACATCAATTGGACCATGCACTAATAATATTTATGAGGAGACTCCAAAGGGATGCCTTGTTACTTATATTATAAACAGCAACCCAGACTAACAAACAATTAAAGTGATTTGTCCACGCACCCTATGCGGAAGAGTGGAATCTATGCACAAAGAAAGACAGTTCTATAATTACACACTCTACACTGTGCTTGAATAGCTTACTTACAGTGGTACTTTGGGTTATGAATGTATACGCTAATAACCGAAGTTCGCCATTAAAAGAGGGTTAAGGTATAGGGTGGAAATTGCAGAATGCAATGTGGTACAGAGTTATAACTTGAAAAATAAAACAACAGTAAATATAGACCATGTGAACCAACATAACACTAGTGTATAATATGAATCGGAGGTGTCTAATAATGCCTGATGGTAAATCGAACGGCGCTTATTAGAGAGTATCTTAGTTACTGAAAGAAATGCGCAAGGTCTTATTCCCCTGTCTATCATGTCTAATGGAGGTATATGAAATAGGGCTGAATTGGATGGGTGTTAGCTAGGAAAAAGAGTTCACATATGAGTATGAGGTAAGTATGGGAAAGCTTCTGCAGAACTGGCAGTCTTAGTCCTCCACCTTGTCTTATGATATGGGATTTATGAAAAATCGAGAGAGTCTACAAGAAAGTCCTTATGTACAGGGCAGTATGGGTAATATACGTGCACGGAGATATGCATGTCGGGAGGTCCCGCTGGTCCTCTATGAACTAACGAGTTAACGCAAGAAGATACGTCCTTATGCCTAGGTGATGTTCACAGCCGAATATGAGAATACACTGTCGAGTTCTTTACTTCAGCCTGTCGTAGGTATGGGTATGAATGTGGGGAGTTTACGAAAGGTGCCCTTTTGTGAGTGAGGTGAGAGAGCTATACAAGCTCCTGCAGGAATGTAAGAGAACACGTAAAAAGTTCATCCCTGACTGTCCTGCTGTTTCATTATACGGAACCTAGTCCGTTAACTGAGTTTTACCGGGAGAGGAAGGGACATTAAGTATACTCAGGCGATGGTGTGTTCAAAGCTGCCTGAAAACTTTGGGGAGAAAATTCTACACAGGGCGCTTCATTGGTGAAAATATGGTTATCTGCAATTAAATTGGGAGGTGCAAGAGTAAACCGAGAATGGGGCCTCATGTGTATTCAAAAGGAATCAGGTCCCAAGCTTTAGTTTGTAAGCTACACTTTGCTCTAACTCTGACTCTTTTCAGTGCAACGGCGCCGTTTAATATTAAGTTAAGGCAGTAGGCGGGAACATTGGCTTCCGCGACTTACTCGCTGTGATTCCACGTAGTTCTGGCGGTACTAATCTCGACGATCACTCCCAGATGTTGTCGCAACTACTCTCCACCCTTTAATCGGGCGAAGGATTCCAGAAAGGGCTCGCTCAGGATTAACGCAGCTTTTCAACTATGAATTAAATACCCTTGGTGGAGTACCAGGCCAGACCCATAAGGGTGTCACAGATGGCTGCACCCCGCCAGCTATTTCCGAAATAAGAGTTGTCTTGTATGGACAGTCCTAAGGGCACACCTAAGTCCCTCTCCATCGGGTGCTCTCCTGAACCAATCTCGTGTCTTTTCCGTCCCTCTCTTAGGTCGACAGTCCGTTATTCATTTGCTTGTGGCGACTTGTGTTGTGCCGTAGAGCTGGTCTTTGGGGCGAAAGTACACTAAATCGGTTTCTAGCTTGTGCCTCCTAAAGCGGTTAAATTGCCCTGGCGGCGCCGCGTCGAGCGGGTTTATGGCTTAAGTTGTGCTGTGTAGGACACAAAAGGCACGTAGTGTGACCGTTTAGGACTAGCACAAAGGTAGATGCTGGGTCCACTATGTTTGAAGGCGACAACAAAACCTCTGACACGTCCTTGCTCCCGGTTTCCCACGGCTCGGGAAAAATTTAAAAAAAAAGCCTTGTGAATGAGAAGGAATACATGCAAAGTAGAACCTTATTATGGCAACCTAAAATTGTAAACATCCCGGAGCTGTTTCCCAAAGCAAAAACTTTATCTATGTTTGGCACTTCCAAAAAAAGCTACGTAATCTATTCAGGCTAAAGAGAGAGCTCAAAGTCGACTATACGAAATTATATTTATAAAGCTTGGGCGCAAAGTCTGGCACGTTATACCGCTAAAGTGAATCAGGACACATGTAAAGCCAGAGCAAAAATGGATATATATGGCAAAATTGAATACTAAAAGAGTAAATTGAATTTCAGAAAAACAGAATTATATACAAACCGAAATTGAACTTTAACTGAAAGAGCTGCCCTGAGTATTTTCACTATAAGTGAAGTGTACGAAATTCATGTTTAAGGTCTTACTCACCAGTCTCAATTCGACATACAAAGATTGGAGCGTGGCAACAAATACACCCAACAGGTTACTCTTTCACTTATCTCTAATATCCATTTGGCATTCGCAAATGTCTTGGGTCGCTCGAGATTCTTCCTATTTCCACCAGCGGCTAAGCAATCCCGGAAAAAGGCAAGTTTGCAAGTTGGAACGCCCATGCTTAAGTGACTGAGGGAGGGACTGCAGTTCTATGCGAACAACATCGTAGTATAACATCATCACTCATGCAACTCGTACGAGCTTGGGACTTGTTATATCAGTTTATTCTTATGCATAATCATCCGAGCTGGAAAACATGGTTCTAAGCGGTATTTATCTCCAATTCACAAAAAAATGTGTCAATACAGTTCCTACATTGAAGTAAGCCTTTTTATCTAATCATGAGAATCCACCGAAGAAGACCAGCCTTTATTCTATATCAAACCAATCGAGACATAGGATTCGGTAATTACATTATACAAAGTATTGTCTCTTCCATATAATTTAGAAATATAAATTGGGGTAAAAAAAGATGTCCTGAAACTAAACACCAATCGAGACAATTTTCCTCGTGTGGGCAGGGTTGCCAAATTAAGCAATAAAGCCAGTAAGCGGTGATAATGTATTTGGCCTGGGAAGCAATCTTTGAGCAGCACAACCGGTATTGTGCTACAGAAACTGTTTTTAATATGTGTCATAAATGGTTTAATTGGCATAGCGGCTTACATTTTTATAGAGTCATGTTTTTAATAAAAAAAATCAAGAAGCGGTAGATCTCGGCTTGCATTTTGACTATCAGAAATGCTGCATATTGATACATTCCAGCAGAAAGTTTGAATGACAGCGGTTTGCTTTACTAGGCTCGTAACCCACCACTCAAAGACACCGCATCGGATGGGTACCCCACTCAAGTGCCATGGGAACCCCCTAACCATAGGGAAAACACACCCAATAATCCCCCCAGTAAGACAGTTCGTGGGTCAGTTTGGGAGCTGTTCCGGGTGTTCTTGTGGGCGAACGGGAAAGAGGTTAAACAATTGTGCTGGGTACAGAGGAAGAGAAGAAACGGGAAACCCCATTCAACCTTCTGATGGCACACAATTACAAATCCAATGTCTCAAAGGCTTTAAAAAAAATCCTTATTTAACCCCGTCTCCCACTTCATTCTCACTGAATTGAAGTAGAATTCAAAAGACAATCAATTGCCTCTTAAAGGTTAAATAAAAATATGTATAAAAAAAAATAAAGGATCGAAGCTTTCAACCTGGAATCACCTGGTATTCCCTGAACAAGATAATGTCCATGGAAAGAGCATGTATTGTTACCGAGTGTAGCAATCCATGGTAACCAATTTTCCAAAAACATAGACAAGACAACTTGTTAACATATGTTAAATTTGACTTGAAAACACAATCAGATCTTCAAACGTAATAATTCCCCCACATCAGAAAAAAACAATAGGCTGGGAAGCACCTCTACTGAGGAGTTAACCTCATATACAGTAATCTATATATACAATTTGGGGTATCTCCATCCAGGGTTTCTTTACCAAAGCACAGCTTGATATTGTCAAACTGAACTATTACCAATGTGCTAATGCTCCCGGAGAATGAATTTCTGAGAGATCCTCTTAATCAACTAAATAGTTTCAAAACTGTTGCTAATCCGAAAGCATTCCCAAAGGGATCCGGTTTAAAAAGCAAATGAAACGTAACCATACTTTTATAGGTCCCAATTAATTCAAATGAACTTTTATTTAGGCCTTATAGCAATTTGCCAAAGTCAACCAACAAGCTATTGTTAAAAATTCACAAACAAAGGGTCCAACCTAAAAATAGATATACATATAGGCCTAAGGCACCTGTGAACGCCTTTGATGTATTCAAATTTTAAACATATGAATGTGATCACCTCTCCATCTCAACCAAAATGAAAGAATAAGAAACTAAATCAACAATCAAACATTAAATGCACTTTTAATAAAGTTTGATTTGATTAGTGCTATTTCTTTAACTTTGAATTTTTGGTTTGAATGGAATTGTGAATCTGACGCGTCAAAATGAACATGGTAGACGAACTGGATTAAAGCCAAGACTAATAGTCAGTGGGGACACAAAAGAACATCTCCTTCAAGTTTGATAATGGTGCAATTGGGCAACCAAACACATCCAATATCACTTTTTTTAACGCAGTAAAATAAGCCTATTAACTTTCCGACAAGTTAAAAGTGATAATGTTGGATTACTTCTCCAAATAAACCAATAAATGGAAATTAAAATAAATAGGATTAAACCATGCCAGATGAAACTACCAACCCATTAAGATACAAACACCTCTTTTAAATGTTGATCATGTGCTCTCTGGGCGGTTGTTTTGTCCACCACACCACACCAGTCCCCACAGTATAAGAAAACAGTGGTGTAAATACAGTAGAAATAGCCAAAAAGCTTAAGGGGGCAAATTTCCATTCCGCGCACCTACTTCAACCTCATTTCATATCTCAATCATAACACCCAAACCCGAGAGTTCCCGCGTACACCGATTGGAAACATGTTCCGCGTTATACACGCTTTTCCTAGAATAAACATTAAAAAGGCGATGTGGATGTGCTGTCGATCGCAACGCTAACAGAAATACGTCTTATACTTTTTAGCAAACTCGAAAACCAACTCTCCCCCCCCCCCTACGATCACTCCTCCCTCGTCTCACGATTGTTGACGCGCTCTCTGGTCCCGTCCCGCCAGACCGCACCTCCGGCCTGCGGCATGAGCCCTCCACTGGGCCCTCACCTCTCCCTCTCCTCCCTCCCCTCCGCATGCTCCTCGTCCTCTCCCGCCTCCTCCTCTCCCATCCTCTACACCTCCCTCTCTCTACCCTGCCTCCCTGCTGCTCGTCCGTCCTCTCCCCTCTCTCTCCCTAATCTCTGGTCCGCCTCCCTCCGCTCTCCGCCACCTCTCTCCCCCCTCGCTCTCTCCCTCCCCCCCTCTCCTCCCCCCTCTGACCTCTCTCCTTCCCCTAGCGCCCTCCCCGCCCCTCTTCTCCCTCCGTCCCTCTCCCCTCTCTGGCCCGCCCGCTCTCTCCTCCCCCTCTCTCTCTCCCCCCTTCTCTTCTCCCCCCTCTCTCCCCTCTTCCTTCCTCTCTCCTCTCTCTCTCCCTCTCTCTCTCTCCTCTCTCCTCTCCTCTCTCTCTCCTCTCTCCTCTCGCCTCTCTTCTCCCCTCTCTCTCGTCCCTCCTCTCTCCCCTCTCTGCCTCCTCCCTCCTCTCCTCTTCTCTCCCTCCTCTCTCCCTCCCTCCGCCCCCCCCCCCCCCCCCCCCCCTCCCTCCCTCCCTCTCCAGTCCAGTGATCCCTCACATGACAAGCCTTCTGCGACCTTCTCGGGGTCAGTCCTGAACGGTGTACCCGTTGGCTGTGCCACCAAGCCGCTTCGTCATGGTGGCAGAGACGGTGGTGAAGCCGGTAACCAGCAAGCGGGCGGTGAACGCCAGAGATGCCCTGGCCAAGCAGATCTACGCCCACCTGTTCGACTGCGTCATCCATAAGATCAACGCCGCCCTGCAGGTCCCTGGGAAACAGCACTCCTTCATAGGAGTCCTGGATATCTARGGGTAATTTGAATACATGGCGTTTACATTGGAGTCGTTTTAGCAGACGCTCCTTATTCACAACGACATTGTATGTACATTCAACTAAAGGGAGATAAATCGACTACATACAATATCACGATCGTTTTAAAACCTTCTTCGAAAATACATTGGTGTCAGTTAAATTAACTGTAGGTTAGTTGTACTGCATAGTGTACTGTATATTGACTGTAGGATAGTTGTACTGTATAAACTGTAGGATATTTGTACTGTATATTAACTGTAGGATAGTTGTACTGCATATTAACTGTAGGATAGTTGTACTGCATATTAACTGTAGGATAGTTGTACTGCATATTGACTGTAGGATAGTTGTACTGCGTAGTGTACTGTATATTGACTGTAGGATAGTTACTGTATATCAACTGTAGGATAGTTGTACTGTATAGTGTACTGTAGGATAGTTGTACTGTATATTAACTGTATATTAACTGTAGGTTAGTTGTACTGCATATTGTACTGCATAGTGTATACATAAGCATATGTTATTTTCACTCCATCTTGGCACCTATTTCCCCCTTTTTTTTTTTCAGCTTTGAGACATTTGACGTCAACAGTTTTGAACAGTTTTGCATCAACTACGCCAACGAGAAACTGCAACAACAGTTCAACTTGGTATGTATTCTGTCGTGACACAGACCCCGAGACGCTACAGCCACTTGACGTGTGGCGTTGGGTTCTGGGGTTACGCCGTCTGCAACGTCTCTTATTCGCGTTGCGGTGAAAGCAAAACTCTTCTTTCACTGAAAGGATGTAACAACTAAGATATTTTCTGCTGTTTCCCTTTATCAGCATGTGTTCAAGCTGGAGCAGGAGGAGTACATGAAGGAGGATATTCCCTGGACGCTGATAGACTTCTATGACAACCAGCCGGTCATTGACCTGATTGAAGCTAAAATGGGCATCCTGGACCTGCTGGATGAAGAATGTCTGGTGAGACCAATTTATGTATTTTTTTTAACAAGGATGTGTGTTGTTTTTGTATGACAGGACAGTGGGAAGTATAAAATGGATAATCAATGAGGGGCTGTGCGTTGTATGGAAAATAATTAACGACGTGGAAGGTGTGTTCCACGACGCGCTGAGTGGAGCGGAAAAACTGACCTTTCCACGGAGTTGCACCCAGAAAGCCCCGAGTTAATTATCCCTTTTATACCCTGGCTATAATTGAACACATTTACCACTAGAAATGTGTTAATTTGCTGGTAGAATTGTGTTCAACAGACACTGAAGTAGCTAGCGAGTTTACTAGATAGCTACAGTAGTTGCCGTGGTAACCAAACAGACTTGCTAGTTTAGCTAACCAAAGCGTCGGTCCTAGTTTGCCGTTTTATAAAAATCTAATTCAACAATGCCAAGAACACGTTTATTCAGTCGAGGCTTGTACTTTCCAAAGCAGCTCAAACATAGGACATGTAAGATTGAACTAAAGCCATTTTAATTCTACCTTGGAATATTCAATCAAATTTTATTTGTCATTACAGTGTTTAGCAGATGTTATGCGGGTGTAGCGAAATGCTTGTGTTTCTAGCTCCAACAGCAGTAATATCTAACAAGTAATATCAACAATACACACACATCTAAGTAAAGGAATGAATTAGAATATCTAAATATTGATGAGCAATGTCAGAGCAGCATAGACTAAGATACATGTATGCCATTCACTTATATAACAGATGAGATGAGTCATGCAAAATATGTCAACATTATTAAAGTGACTATGTTACATTTATTAAAGTGGCCAGTGATTTCAAGTTATGTATATAGAGCAGCAACCTCTAATGTGCTAGTGATGGCTGTTTAACAGTCTGATGGCCTGAGATTGAAGCTGTTTTTCAGTCTCTCGGTCCCTGCTTTGATGCACCTGTACTGACCTCGCCTTCTGGATGATAAGCGGGGTGAACAGGCAGTGGGCTCGGGTGGTTGTTGTCCTTGATGACTTTTATGGCCTTCCTGTGAATCGGGTGGTGTAGGTGTCCTGGAGGGCAGGTAAGTTTGCCCCGGTGATGGTGTTGTGCAGACGTGCACCACCTCTGGGGAGCCTGCAGTTGGCGGGCGGTGTAGTCACCGTACCAGGCGGTGATAAGCCCGACAGGATGCTCTAATTGTGCATCTGTAAAAGTTTGGCCACCTGGGGGCGGCCGTCAGCAAGTCCATGACCCAATTGCACAGGGTGGGGTTGAGACCCAGGGCCTCAGCTTATGATGAGTTTGGAGGATACTATGGTGTTGATGCTGAGCTGTAGTCAATGACAGCATTCTTACATAGGTATTCCTCTTGTCCAGATGGGATAGGGCAGTATGCAGTGTGATGGCGATTGCAATCGTCTGTGGATCTGTTGGGGCGGTAAGCAAATTGAAGTGGGTCTAGGTATCAGGTAAAGTGGAGGTGATATGATCCTTGACTAGCTCTCAAGCACTTCATGATGACAGAAGTGAGTACTACGGGGCGATAGTCATTTAGTTCTTGGGTACAGGAACAGTGGCCGATCTTGAAGCATGTGGGACAGCAGACTGGGATAGGGAGAGATTATATGTCTGTAAACACCAGCCACCAGCTGGTCTGCGCATGCTCTGAGGACGTGTATAGGAGTATTGTGTACCATATACATGCGTTATAAGGGAAATGATGACGCTCTAGAATGCCTTCAGCCAATCAGAAACAATTATTCAACAATGCCATGGTAATAATTAAGGCAATTAAAGCGTGAGGGGTTGGTATATGGCCAATTACCACGGCTAAGGAGGTTCTTAAGCAACGAACACACGTGAGTGGCCTGGATACAGCCCTTAGCGCGTGGTATACTTGGCCGATCACAATAACAAACCACAAGAGGCTGCCGTTATTGCTGTATACAAACTGGTTAACCAAAGCGTAATATAAATTAATTTACCACCAGGTAAAACTAAGATGTTTTGTCACTACCCTGGTATACGGTCTGTTTTATTTATCTTCCGATATATTAAACTATCAAGGTAGTACCACAGCTGTCAGGCCAATCAGCATTCAGTGGCTGGAACCAGAGACAGTTTTATTAATGCACTGGTGGCGAGGGATGGATAGAGAGGGCAAAGTGGCTTGAGACGAGGCTCCATCATCTCCGTCGGCCAATCGGATTATATGTACTCCAGAGTCTGTGCATATCTGTTCTTATTTCTAAATACTCGTATGTTCACAATTTTTCTCGTCTGTCTGTCCTACTTGTCTGTCTGTCTGTCTGTCCCTGTCTGTCTGTCTGCTACTGTCTGTCTGTCTCCTTCTGATTTCATTGTCCTGTCTGTCTGTCGTCTCTCTCTCTGTGTTCTCCTCATGTGTCTCTCTCGTGTCTCGTCTCATCTCGTGTCTCTCTCTCTGTGTCCTCTCTCCTGGTGTCTTTGTCTGTAGAGTCTGTGTCTCTCGTGGTCCTGTGTCTCTACGTCTGTCTCTCTTGGTCTGCTTCTCTCTGTCTCTCTGCTCGGCTCGCAGTATCCCCAGGGTACAGATCAGAATGGCTTCCAGAAGCTGGTCATAACGTGTCTGTCTGATGCTGTCTGTCTGTCTCTCTGCTACGTCTCAGTTCCCGCCAGGTACAGATCAGAAACTGGCTTCAGAACTGTATAACTGTCTGTACTTCTGTCTGTCCATCTGCCTCTAAGTTCCCACAGCAGGTACAGATCAGAAGAGCTTCAGAAGCTGTTAGAATGTCTGATCTGTCTTCTGTCTCTCTCATCGCTCCCAGTTCCCACCAGGGTAAAACAGACCAGAACCTGGCTTCGAAGCTGTAATAAGCTACCCTGGCTGAAACAACCCTCTTGTCGTCTCTACTGTCTGTCTCTCTGTCTGTCCTCTCTGTCTCTGTACTGCTAAGTTCCCCCAGGGTACAGTATAGAACGGCTTCAGGAAACGTATAACTACCTGGCTGACAACTCTCTGTCCTGTCTCTCGTGTCTGTCTCTCTGGTCTGTCTCTCTGTGCTCTGTCTCTAGTAGTCCCCCAAGGGTACCACGGATCAGAGACTAGGCTTCAGAAGCTGTCATAACTACCTGGCTGACAACCCTCTGTTTGAGAAGCCCAGGATGTCCAACGAAGCCTTCATCATCCAACACTTTGCTGACAAGGTACAGTCACACTCCATGTCCCTTTGCATTACTGTGGAACTTAGCAGGGTTGGYCTGAATTCCATTTCAACTCAGTCYTTTCAGGAAGTAATTGGAATGTCAGTTTACTTCCTGAAGTGACTACATTTCAATGGAATTCACCTCTGCTCATTTTACATCCGATTTTATTCTGTTTTTATAGTTATTATTTTTCAATTCATTTATGAAATAAAAATATTTTCTGTTTACCAATACACACCTCAAATCTGTGTTGTGCTTTTACAGGTAGAATATCAGTGCTGGGGCTTTCTAGAGAAGAACAGAGACACTCTGTATGAAGAGCTGATAGACACCATGAGAACCAGTAAGGTATGGACTGACCTCTCCTTCTCAGTGTGTTTCTTAACATGCCTATTACATTTTGTACTTGTATTTATTTAACCTTTATTTTGACAGGGGAGACATATTTAGACCCAAGTCTCTTTTCCAAATGGGCCCTGTATAATACAATACACATTAAACACACACAAAAAACTATATTTATTTATTTATTTATTTTTGCACCTTTTTTTTTTGTTACTACACAATTTTTGTAGTGTTATTTCATAGTTTTGTTGTCTTCACTGTTATTCTACAATGTAGAAAATAGTAAAAATGAAGAAAAACCCTTGCTTGTGTAGGTGTGTCCAAACTTCTGACTGGTACTGTACCGAGGTTGGCATTGGTTACTCTTAGAGACTTCTACATGGGCTTTGATTTGCAATCGTGCAACAGCCCAAGTCCTCTACGTGATGTGAAAACCGAGGGGCGTATTCAAGTTTTATGGAATTGACCTTTTGAACTAAAAGCACTGGGTGGAGCAGAGACCACAGAGGGCTCCTCTTTTGAGCTAACAATAGCAGATCTAAGAGTGGAGTTGAAATGAATGGTTTCAAGATTACAACTGACAACACCGCCTGGCAGTACAGACAACAGTACGATGATAACGCTTAGAGAGGATGGGAGGTATTACCTGAGTCAAGATCTGAACGCAACCTGGAAATAGGAAGAGAGGGTGCAGGCTAGATGGTC
>NW_019942827.1:79932-119416 GCF_002910315.2 Salvelinus sp. IW2-2015
GGGTGGAGTCTGGTCCACTCCTAGATGTCTGGGGGATCCGGTCCAGCTCCTAGATGTCTGCTTGAGTCCGGGTTCGCAGGCTCCTAGAAAATGTCATGGGCTGGAGTCTTGGGTCCAGGACTCCATAGAGCATGGTCTCTGCCCCAGTGGAGTCTGGAGTCCAGGCTCTAGTCCCCGGTCTGCCAAGGCTGAAGAGGTCCGTGAGGTCCAGCGCTCTCTAGAGTGTTGATGGGGTGGATTCCGGTGTGCAGCTAGATTCCTTGGGTGGATGTTGGCCGGGTTCCAGAGCTACCTAGATGCACCGGGCAGGCAGATGGTCTGGTGGAGTCCGGATCCAGGCTCACTAGATGGTCTGGGTGGAGTCGAAGGTCCTAGGGCTCCAGATGGTCCCGGTTTAGCTGGGTCCAGCTCCTAGATGGTCTGGTTGGTTCCGGGTCCAGGGTCCTAGATGGTCTGGGTGGAGTCGGGCCAGGCTCCTAGATGGTCTGTGATCGGGTCAGGCTCTAATGGTCCGGCAGCAGATGGTCTGGGTCCGAGTCCCAGCTCTAGATCGGTCGGTAGTCGTCCAGGCTCTAGATGAGGTGATCTGGGTCAGCAGCTCCTAGATGATACTGGTCCCCAAGGTCCTAGATGGTCTGGGTGGAGTCCGTGGTCCAGGCTCCCAGAATGGTGACAGATACGCGGGGGAGTTCCGGAAGTCCAAGCTCCAGAATGGTCCGAGGGTTGAAGCAAAAAAGGGGGGGAGGGGTCGCCGAAAGGGCGGGGTGTTTTCCCCCCCCAGCTCCTCTTAGCCCAGGTCGGGTGGAGTCTGGGTCCAGGCTCCTAGCAGGTCTGGTGGAGTCGGGTCCAGGCTCCCTAGACGTTCTCGGTGGAGTCCGGGTCCAGGCTCCTAGATGACGTCCGAGTGGGGAGTGCTAGGGTCCAGGCTCCTAGATGGTCCGGGTGGAGTCTGGGTCCAGGCTCCTAGATGGTCTGGGTGGAGTCCGGGTCCAGGCTCCTAGATGGTCTGGGTGGAGTCCGGGTCCAGGCTCCTAGATGGTCTGGGTGGAGTAGTATTTAAAGTTATGCCAACGCAGTGGCAGTAGTATTTAAGCCAGATATGAAGTGTTAGGAGCCTGCTGAACCTTTTCACAGCTGCGACTCAGCACGGCACCAGATATAATTGGAGACTTTTCATAACCTTTTAGGGTGTTGATCAACTCAATAAAATCCAGTTTCATTAGTTCTGATTTACTCTTCAGCCCTTGGTTGAAATCCTGTGATATCCTTCACAGTCGTACAAGGTCTTAGCTCCAGGAACCAAGATGTGCCCATTTCATGTGTATTACATGTCTATTTCATGTCTATTTCATGTKTACTTAAAATAAAGTTGCACACTCTACATACTAGTCTTATTACATGTTTTAAACATATCTTGTTTGACCTCTACTGGACTGTTATGTATGACTAATTCTATTCCCTGACACTATCAGTTTCCTCTCCTGGCCAACTTCTTCCTGGAGGAGGAGTCAGGCGGAGTGGGCAGTAGGGGCATTAAAGTGAGACCTGCCCGGCCGGGGGTGAAACCGACCAATAAGAATCTCCGGACCACCGTGGGTGAGAAGGTAGGTGACCAATCATGTTTACATCGCTTAGAAAAAAAAGCAATAAACACAAATAGAATTACTATACTTATCATTTAAAACAACATATTGTACAGACTATTTTGAAATGGTCAACTGAAAGTCATTCAGCCAACCACTTTTTGCGATGGTATGTGTACTAGAGCTTGGCCCGTGTGTGACAAGTCTGTCTGTATCCTCTCTATGTATGCGACACTGTTTTTCCCTYCAGTTCCGCAGTTCTCTGTACCTGCTGATGGAGACTCTGAACGCSACCACACCTCACTACGTACGCTGCGTCAAGCCCAACGAGGAAAAGATGCCGTTCGAGTAAGTAGGCCCACGCACGGTACCACCTTAATACGCTACGTCCGCCCGGGGGTGAGGTCATAAGGTCGCAAACAATCTTCTGCTACTGTAGTGTGTGTTGTCACCGTGCCCTGTCCAATGAGAGACCAGTCTCTTCCAGCTCTGGGCTGGATTTCCTGTTGATATGTGTAAAATGGGGCTTGAAATCTGTGGCAAGACTCCAGTATTCCTGTGTCTTCAAAGGGTTCACTCTGAAGTCTTTGTGTGTTCTGGGTGTTTCTCAATACAACATCTTGTGACCGAGTGTTGCCTTGTGGGTGTTTCTCAATACGTCATCATGATAACCCTGAGTGTGCCTTGGGGTGTTTCTCAAACGTTCTTCTTGATACTCCCCCAAGACACACTCCGGGTGTTTCTGCAATACGCCCTCTTGAGTAACCCAGAGTGTGTCTTGGGGGGTTTCTCAATACGTCATCTTGATAACCCAGAGTTGGCTTGGGGTTTCAATAACAACATCTTGATGACCCTGAGTGGTGTCTTGGGGTGTTTCTCAATACGTCATGCATGATAACCCGGAGTGTGCCTTGGGGTGTTTCTCAATACGTCATCTTGATAACCCAGAGTGTGCCTTGGGGGTGTTTCTCAATACGTCATCATGATAACCCGGAGTGTGTCTTATGTCCCGTCAGGTATGACTCTAAGCGGGTGGCCAGCAGTTGAGGGCGTGTGGAGTCCGGAAACCATTCACATCAGCGCTCAGAGCTACCCCTCCAGGTGATCCTAACCAGATCACCGCTCCATACATTCCAACAGTAACACAGCAGTGAACTGATACGGGCCAGTTTCCCCGAGTACAGATTAATCAGCCTGGACTAAAAACAATGCTCTTTTTTTGAGAGAATCTTTTGTTGAAAGTGCTTTTAGTCCAGGACTTTTATCTGTGCCGGGAAACAGTCCTTTACAAGTTTAACCTTTGTATTAACTGAACTGTGTTCTGATTTTGTCAGGTGGACGTACATAGAGTTCTACAGTCGGTACAGTATACTGATGAGCCAACAGGAGGTGGTTCTCACCGACAAGAAGCAGACTTGTAGGACGGTACTGCAGAGGCTGATTCAGGTGAGGGCTGAACGTATGCAGGAAATATGAGTCAGCCTTCCCCGTCCCCTTGCTTACTTCTATAGCACTCTTCTGATCTCCTCCCCTGTCTCTTGGTTACTTCTATAGCACTCCTTCTGATCTCCTTCCCTGTCTCCTTGGTTACTTTTATAGCACTCTTCTGATCTCCTCCCCTGGTCTCCTTGGTTACTTCTATAGACACTCTTCTGATCTCCTCCCCTGCCTCCTTGGTTACTTTTATAGCACCCTTCTGGTCTCCTCCCCTGTCTCCTTGGTTACTTCTATAGCACTCTTCTGATCTCCTTCCCTGTCTCCTTGGTTACTTTTATAGCACTCTTCTGATCTCCTCCCCTGTCTCCTTGGTTACTTCTATAGCACTCTTCTGATCTCCTCCCTGTCTCCTTGGTTACTTCTATAGCACCCTTCTGTCTCCTCCCCTGTCTCCTTGGTTACTTCTATAGCACTCTTCTGATCTCCTCCCTGTCTCCTTGGTTACTTTTATAGCACTCTTCTGATCTCCTCCCCTGTCTCCTTGGTTACTTTTATAGCACTCTTCTGATCTCCTCCCCTGTCTCCTTGGTTACTTTTATAGCACTCTTCTGATCTGTGCTCTTAACTTTAGATATTAGTTGAAAGTCTCCCGTTGACATCAATGAATGATTTTAGGTTAAAAGGCAGAGTTGTGCTTAAAACACAACGTTGAACTGTCTCCTTGGTGAATCTGTTGAGGCGTTTGTATCCAGGTCGATCTGTTCTTTATGTTGGTCCTTTTGCCAACGTGTCTGATGTCACCCACTTTCCCCTCCAGGACTCCAACCAGTACAAGTTTGGCCGGACCAAGATCTTCTTCCGAGCGGGTCAGGTGGCGTACTTGGAGAAGCTGCGATTGGACCGTCTCCGAGGGGCGTGTGTGACCATCCAGAAGCATGTGAGGGGGTGGCGCCACAGGAGGACGTTCCTCCGTATGAGGGAGGCGGCCATCATCTTGCAACAGTACGTCCGCGGACAGAGACGGATACGGTGAGTGTCGTGAATCCACGACAGGCAGGCAGGCAGACAGGCAGGCAGACAGGCAGACAGACAGACAGACAGCTCAACCTTTTTCCACATTTTGTTACGTTACAGCCTTATTATAAAATGGGTGAAATAGTTTTTTTCCCCCTCATCAATCTACACACGACACCCAATAATGACAAAGCAAAAACACATTTTTATACTTTTGCTAATTTCTTAAAAATAAAAATGTGAAATATCAGTTACATAAATAGTCAGACTCTTTACTCAGTACTTTGTTGAAGAACCTTTGGCAGCTATTACAGCCTCTAGTATTCTTGGGTATGACGCTACAAACTTGGCACACCTGTATTTGGGGAGTTTCTCCCATTTTATTCTCTGCAGATCCTCTCAAGATCTGTCAGGTTGGATAGGGAGCGTCGCTGCACAGCTATTTTCAGTTCTCTCCAGAGATGTTCGATCTGGTTGAAGTCCAGGCTCTGGCTGGGCCACTCAAGGACATTCCAAGACTGAAGCCACTCCTGCGTTGTCTTGGRTGTGTGCTTAGGGTCGTTGTCCTGTTGGAAGGTGAACCTTCTCCCCGGTCTGAGGTCCTGAGCACTCTGGAGAAGATTTTCATCAAGGATTTCTCTGTACTTTGCTCTGTTCATCTTTCCCTCAATCCTGACTAGTCTCCCAGTCCCTGCCACTGAAAAACACCCCCACAGCATGATACTGCCACCATCATGCTTCACCGTAGGGATGGTGCCAGGTTTCCTCCAGACGTGGCGCTTGGCATTCAGGCCAAAGATTTCAATCTTGGTTTCATCAGACCAGATAATCTTGTTTCTCATTATCTGAGAGTCTTTAGGTGCCTGTTGGCAAACTCCAAGCGGGCTGTCATGTGCCTTTTACTGAGGAGTGGCTTCTGTCTGGCTACTCTACCATAAAGGCCTGATTGGTGGAGTGCTGCAGAGATGGTTGTCCTTCTGGAAGGTTCTCCCATCTCCAAAGAGGAACTCTGGAGCTCTGTCAGAGTGACCATCAGGTTTTTGGTCACCTCCCTGACCAAGGCCCTTCTCCCCCGACTGCTCAGTTTGGCCGGGCGGCCAGTTCTAGGAAGAGTCTTGGTGGTTCCAAACTTCTTCCATTTAAGAATGATGAAGGCCCCTGTGTTCTAGGGGACCTTCAATGCTGCAGGAGTTTTTTTGGTACCCTTACCCAGATCTGTACCTCAACACAATCGTGTCTCGGAGCTCTACGGACAATTCCTTCGTCCTCATGGCTTTAGTTTTTGCTCTGACATGCACTGTCAATTGTGGGACCTTTTTATATAGACAAATCATGTCCAATCAATTTAATTTACCACAGGTGGACTCCAAGTTGTAGAAACATCTCAAGTATGATCCATGGAAACAGGATGCACCTGATCTCAATTTCGAGTCACATAGCGAAGGGTCTGAATACTTTTGTAAATAAGMGTTTTTCTGTTTTTTAGTAAATGTACAAAAATGTTTTCACTTTGTGGGGTATTTTGTGTAGATTGATGAAGGACAAATGTTAATCCACTTTAGAATAATGCTGTAACAACATTTTTGAAAAAGGGAAGGGGTCTGAATACTTTCTGAATACAAAGTATGTATCAGATGCTCAACATGCTCTGCTCACACCTACTGTACTGGTACGGTCCTAAACCACACGAAAACAACACTAAAACAACACTAAACACTATGGAACACAAAGCTTTTTACTATCTTATCCTGGAATATACAAGGTCTGAGGTCATCTGTCTTTGGTCTAAAGAGCAAGAACCCAGACTTCATCAAATAAATTGGAAATAGTCATCCTACAAGAAACATGGTATAAAGGKGACAGACCCACTGGCTGGCCTCTAGGTTACAGAGAGCTGGTAGTCCCACCACCAAACTACCAGGTGGGTGGTATAGAGGAGACGGACCCACTGTTGTCCTCTAGGTTACAGAGAGCTGGTAGTCCCATCCACCACACTACCAGGTGGGTGGTATAGAGGAGACGACCCAACTGTTGTCCTCTAGGTTACAGAGAGCTGGTAGTCCCATCCACCACACTACCAGGTGGGTGGTATAGAGGAGACAGACCCACTGGCTGGCCTCTAGGTTACAGAGAGCTGATAGTACCATCCACCACACTACCAGGTGTGAAATGGGGAAGAGACTTGGGGTGTATGCTAATTTGGTATAGAGCTTGACCTAACCCACTCCATTAAATTACTCAAAACAGGAACATTTTACATCTGGCTAGAAAGTATCTCAAGAAAGAAACATTTCCTCATGTGTGCTACCTATATACCCCCAATAGAATCTCCATACTTTAACGATGACAGATTCTCCATCCCTGAGGGGGAGATCAATTATTTCCAGGCCCAGGGACATGTACTGGTCTGTGGTGACCTAATTGCCAGAACTGTACAAGAACCTGACACCCTCAGCACACAGGGGGACAAATCCCTACCTGGAGGTGACAGTATTCCCTCCCCCATATGCCCCCCTAGACACAACTATGACAAAACAACCAACAAAAATAGATCACAACTCCTGCAGCTCTGTCGCGCACACTGGGTCCGTACATAGTCAATGGTAGGATTCGAGGAGACTGCTACGGTAGGTACACCTATAGCTCATCCCTTGGCAGTAGTACTGTAGATTACTTTATCAATGACCTCAACTCCGAGTCTCTCAGAGCATTCAGTCAGCCCACTAACACCCCTATCAGATCACAGCTAAATTAGTCTACCTGAACAGAGCAATACTCAATCTTGAGGCATCAAAGCCAAAGGAACTGCACAATATTAAGAAATGCTACTGTATAGATGGAAGYAAWGTAGTGTGGAAACCTACCGAAAAACAATTAGGCAATAACAAATTCAATCCCTTTTAGACAACTTCCTGGACAAAACATTTCACTGTAATAGTGAAGGTGTAAACTTGGCAGTAYAAAGACTAAACCGTYTATTTGACCTTTCAGCTTCKKTGTCAAATCAAAATATTTAAAGCAGACAACCTAAGAAAATTAACAACAATGACAAATGGTTTGATGAAGAATGTAAAAACCTAAGAAAGAAATTGAGAAACCTGTCCAACCAAAAACACAGAACCAGAAAACCTGAGCCTCGGCCTTCACTATGGTGAATCACTAAAACAACACAGAAATACACTACGGAAAAAGAAGGAACAGCACGTCAGAAATCAGCTCAATGTAATTGAAGAATCCATAGAATCTAACCACTTCAGGGAAAATTGGAAAACACTAAACAAACAACAACACGAAGAGTTATCTATCCAAAATGGAGATGTATGGGTAAACCACTTCTCCAATATTTTTGGCTCTATAACAAAGAACAAACAGCAAAAACATATATATGATCAATTACAAATCTTAGAATCAACTATTAAAGACTACCAGAACCCACTGGATTCTCCAATTTACATTGAATGAACTACAGGACAAAATATAAACCCTCCAACCCAAAAATACCTGTGACGTTGATGGTATCCTCAATGAAATGATAAAATATACAGACTCAGAATCCAAACTCTTTTAACGTCATCCTCAGCTCAGTCATCTTCCCCAATATTTGGAACCAAGGACTGATKACCCCAATCCACAAAAGATGGTAGTTATCACATGCTGTTAGCCTCATCTTCTTTTCACCCTTCCTCCTTGGCATTGTGGGAATTTTGAGATCATRATTAGAAGGATCGTGATCGTCTCTCCCCGTCTCTCTCTAGTAAATCGGTGACGGCTGCAGCGTTGAAGCAGGGCTGGGCTGTTGTGGTCATTCAGCGGTATTGGAGAGGTTATGTAACCAGACAGATCTATAGAATTGTCCGGTCCTCCACTATCATCATCCAAGCCTTCACTAGAGGCTGGATCGCCAGGAAACGCTATAAAAAGGTATTGTGCCGTGTCTTATCTGAATAGATTTCATTTAGCTGTAGCGATCAGCACATAATGGGGGCGGCAGCGTAGCCTAGTGGTTAGAGCATTGGACTAGTAATCGAAAGGTTGCAAGTTTGAATCCCCGAGCTAACCAGGTACAAATCTGTCGTTCTGCCCCCTGAACAAGGCAGTTAGGCCGTCATTGAAAATAAGAATCTGTTCTTAACTGACCTGCCTAGTTAAATAAAGGTTAAATAAAAATGATCTACCAACTGAGACCGCATGGGGAATTGAACTAGATGTCAGTAGTCTGTGTGCATGTCTGTTTTTATTAATGCGTCTCTGTCTAAACTCTCAGATGGTGGAGGTGCAGAAAGCACTAATCTTACAGAAGTATGCCCGGGCATGGCTGGCCAGGAGACGCTTCCAGACCCTGCGTCGCCTGGTACACAACGTGCAGCTCTCCTACAGGTGCCAGCAGCTCCGGAAGAAACTGGAGGATCAGGTTAGAATGTCCCCCCCCCCAAAAAAAAAAAACCAGTACAACACTGACCTGGAAGAGGTGGGGTTAGTGAGGTGATCGTTGTGAGAGGGGTGGGGTTAGTGAGGTGAGTCGTTGAATGGTGGGGTTAGTGAGGTGGAGTCTTGTTGGAGAGTGGGGTTAGTGGGTGGAGTCTTGTTGAAGGGGTGTAGTGAGTGAGTCTTGTTGAGGTGGGGGTTAGTGGGGTGGAGTCTTGTTGGACGAGGTGGGGTTTAGTGGTCAAGTGGATCTTGTTGGACCCGAGGTGGGGTTAGTGAGGTGGAGTCTTGTTGGACGAGGAGGTGGAGTCTTGTTGGAAGGGGTGGGGTTAGTGGGGTGGAGTCTTTATCTTGTGATGGTGTAACAGAGAACGTACTGTAAACTCACTCCACAGCTAACTTGAAATGTAGCAGATGGAGCCAGCCAACTGGTATTTTTTTTGTATAGCTCAATCGGCTCATACGTTGTCAAGCGGGAGGTCACGTGTGTTGGCGAGGTAGAGGACCCTGGTTCAAGCCCGGTCAGAGGCATCTTCAGGGAGGCAGCGCTATATGCTAAGCTAACACACTGATGCSGGTTGAGACCAGGATCTTGTTCTGGTCTCGGTACAACGGGCCTGGGATGAATTTCCTGGTCTGGGTCTTAGTCTCAGCTCATGATCTCTGACTAGACCATCGMGTTTAGTCACTCAACTCATGTGGTCAAGAAACACCACGGTATAGCATTTCTTTGTTGATGTCTGTCCTTCCAGGGCAAAGAGAACCGTGGYTTGCTCGAGAGGCTGACAAGTCTGGCCGGTGCTCACGCCCAAGGTCTCGACAAGCTGCACGGTCTGGAGGCCCAGCTGGGGAAATCGGCCACTGAGAAGGCTTCGCTAGAGGAGCGAGAGAAGAAGAGCAAGGAGGARGCCGCCAAGASGATCGCCCAGCTTCAACAGGAAAAAGACAMGTTCATCGTGGAAAAGCAGGACTTGGAAAAGAAGCTTGCAGATACAGCAACAGAGATGAAAGGTAAGAGGAAGGAAATGATGGCTCAGATTGTTCTCTTTTTAAACCTCCATTAAAAAAAGGTGGTCTGTAGTCTAGTTCAGGATTGAAGTYGCGTATATGATCCTGGTCCACCGAGCTGGATAAAACCGTTGCTATGGATTAGGATCGGGCGATATTTCGATAGTGTCGGATATCGAAGATAATTAACAGCCCTCGTCGATGGTGACGACATCGTGATGTGATATAGCCTATTTCAACTTGACTGGCACCACYTAGTAAAGAGCTTCAATAAATATGTTATAAACAATTTACAGAATGCAAGAATGCGCTCTAAATGTCCAGTCAGAAAAGTTTTTTTTCTCTCTCAATGTCAGATGATCTTGGTCATATAGCGTACACTCTATTTTAAAAGCCTCATTTTGTATTTTTCCCCCCCCTCCAATTGGATATATGACTTCATGATCAAACAACACATTTATCAGACAGTTTGAAATTATTTTGAATAAGCTAGTACATAATAGGCTGACGGTAATAATGACAYGTAGAACAACCAATAGCAAGAGAACAATTGAACAAGCAGTTTTTTTMAACAAAGCTTACAGTTGAGKAAASCTTAGTGTATTTTATTATATATTTTTACCTTTATTTAACAAGGTAGGCTACAACCTACCTTCAAATATAGAAGTCTAGACCTACTTATTTGAATAAATGAATAATCAGCCAGTTGTGGGGACAGCAGAGTTATGTGCTCTGRAGCRGGGCCCTTGATGATTTTACAACCRATCACACGACACACAGCCAGGGAGGCTTCTGGACTGTCACTTGCGTGTCGGGACACACCTCTCTTTCGTGCCACAGCTCCAACAGAGGCGACTAAAAAATGAGTTAGCTCCAAAATATATTTAGTCATGAATCCTCTCGTCCCTTCCGGAGCATGTGAGCTCGAGCTAGCTGTCTTTTTTGTAAATTTTAAATTCTTGCCAAAAAGGGCCGATGCCATCTTATATCACCATGTTTTATGGGTACTTAATCACGATTGGACAGAGGTTGACATCACCCAAAACTACTAGTATGGGTCCAGAATATTATCCAGTTATAGTCATTTATACTGTGTTTCACTTCTTTGATTTCCAGACGGCTTCGATCAAATCAAGACAACTTTGAAAGAAGATTTGGAACGAGAAGAAAGATTGAGGAAGTAAAGAGTTACTCCTTACCTATACTTTTTTCTTTTTTTTTTCTTTTTTTTTTTCTTTTTTTTTTTCCTTTTTTTTTTTCAACCTCTGAGCCGAGCCAGACCAAGCTAAGCTGTTACTGGCTGGCCTGGTTACTCAATCCACCATTAGTAGCAGAACATTCTGGACAGGATAGAACGTGTGGAACAGGCGGATATATCAGAGACGGGAGCAAGCCACTAGTCAACCAGTACTACGTTTCAGGCTACAGTGCAGCGTGAACTCGAGGTTCAGGCTATCTCAACGTGACCTGAATCCTATTACATGATGACTCTAAGTGACGCTTATCAACTCCAAGTTATACTAAGCTTGAAACTCGTTACTGTCACGTCTCCCCCAGTAATGAGTACTTCCATATTCTTGCCGAACGGCTGACCGCTCCAGTAATATGGTACTTCATGGTCCAAGATCCTTGAGAGATCGTTTCACGACCTCCACGTCTTAGTATAATGGTACCGAGAAGTCCCAGTCTCAGTAGATGAGTCCTTCGAGTCAGCAAGGTCGTAGTAAATGGTCTAGTTATGGGCAGGTTCCAGCTGCCATATGGTCAGGTAAGTCCGAGTATGGGTCAGCGTCAGTATGGTTCAGGTCCCAGTAATGGTTCAGGTCCAGTCTAGTAATGCGTTCAGGTCCCAGTATGGTTCAGGTCCAGTATGGTTCAGGTCCAGTCTAGTTATGGGTCAGGTCCAGTATGGGTGGTCAGGTCCAGTGGGTCAGTTATGGTTCTAGTATGTGTCAGGTCCAGTCTAGTAATGGTCAGGTCCAGTCTAGTAATGTAGTCCAGTATGGGTCAGGTCCAGTCTATAATGGTCAGGCCAGTATGGAGTTCAGTTAGTGGTCAGGTTCAGTATATTTCAGGTTCAGTATGGTTCAGGTCCAGTATGGTTCAGGTCCAGTATGGTTCAGGTCCAGTATGGGTCAGGTCCAGTATGGGTCAGTCCAGTCTAGTATGGCAAGTCATCCGTTATGATCAGGTCCAGTATGGTTCAGTCCAGTATGGGTCAGGTCCAGTCTAGTAATGGTCAGGTCCAGGTATGGTTCAGGTCCAGTATGGTCAGGTCTAGTAATGTTCAGGTCCAGTATGGTTCAGGTTCAGGTCCAGTCTAGTAATGGTTCAGTCCAGTTTTAGTAATGGTCAGGTCCATATGGTTCAGGTTCCAGTAATGCGTTCAGGTCCAGTATGGTCCAGTCTAGTAATGGTTCAGGCCAGTATGGTTCAGGTCAGTCCATGTTGTCAGGTCAGGTCCAGTATTGTGAAAAGGACACGAGATGATCTAGTTTATTTTCAGGATTGCAGAGAACAACCTTGAGCTGCAGAAGGAGGACCATGAGCAGGAGTGGAGGTCTGAGGGAGGAGAACAGGAATTGAAGGAGGAGAGGTCCGCCTGCAGAGACAGACGGAGGAGGGGGCGCAGGTCAACACTGATTCTACAGGACCAGGTCATACAGCTCACCAAGCACGTCAAGGTGAGGTTCAAAGGTCATTGTCGTACAGCTCACCAAGGCACGTCGAGGTGAGAGTTCAAAGGTTATTGGTCGTACAGCTCACCAAGCACGTCAAGGTGAGGTGTCAAAGTCATTGGTCGTACAGCTCACCAAGCACGTCGAGGTGAGGTTCAAAGGTTATTGGTCGTACAGCTCACCAAGCACGTCAAGGTGAGGTTCAAAGGTCATTGGTCGTACAAGCTCACCAAGCACGTCAAGTGAGGTTCAAAGGTCATTGGTCGTTACAGCTCACCAAGCATGTCAAGTGAGGTTCAAAGTCATTGGTCGTACAGCTCACCAAGCATGTCAAGGTGAGGTTCAAAGGTCATTGGTCGTTACAGCCTCACCAAAGCACGTCGAGGGTGAGGTCATTGGTCGTACAGCCTCACCAAGCACGCCAGGTGAGGTTCAAAGTCATTGGTCTACAGCTCACCAAGCACGTCAAGGTGAGTCAAAGGTCATTGGTCATACAGCTCACCAAGCACGTTCAAGGTGAGGTCATTGGTCATACAGCTCACCAAGCACGTCAAGGTGAGGTCATTGGTCATACAGCTCACCAAGCACGTCAAGGTGCAGGTCATTGTCATACAGCTCACCAAGCACGCGAGGTGAGGTTCAAAGGGGGTGAAGGATTACTTGACTGATGGATGAATGTATTGATTGATTGGTTGGTTAGTTCATTGATTGATTTTCCTCTTCCAAGGTCATACCTGAGTTACGGAAGGATCTTCATAACCTCCAAACCAGAGAGATGATCTGGACCGGAGAATGAAGGGGCAGTCAGAAGAAGCGATAGTACAGATAGATCTACTCTGCCGGTTAATTAACACTACTGTGCCCTACAACTGGCCTGGCTACCATCCACCATAGTTCCTGATGCAGTGGAAAGGACAATGTGAAAAGAAAATATCCGAGCCAGGACAGTGTGTTTAGCGTTCCGTCGTGTGGTTTAGGTCCCGGTCGTGGTTAGGTCCGTTTGGTTCTAGGTCCGGTGTGGTTTGGTCCGGTGTGGTTTAGTCCACGTCCGAGTCCAGTGTCGTTCAGGTCCTAGTCCGGTCCAGTATGGTTCAGGTCCATTCGTCCAGTATAGTGGGTTCATGTCCAGTATAGTGGTTCAGGTCCAGTATAGTGGGGTCAGGTCCAGTATAGTGGGGTCAGTCCAGTCATGGGTGTCAGGTCCAGTGTGTGGTTCAGGTCCAGGCGGTCCAGTATGGGTTCAGGTCCAGTATAGTGGGTTCAGGTCCAGTATAGTGGTCAGTCAGTTATGGTCAGGTCCAGTACAGTGTTGGTTCAGGTCCAGTGTGGTCAGGTCCAGGGCGGTTCAGGTGTCAGTTGGGTCAGGTTCAGTATAGTGGGTCAGGTCCAGTATGGTTCAGGTCCAGTATGGGTCAGGTCCAGTACAGTGTGGTTCAGGTCCAGTATGTTCAGGTACAGGGCGGTTCAGTACAGTGTGGGTCAGTCCGCGTACAGTTGGTCATCCGGCGTAACAGTGTGGTCAGGTCCGTTAGGGTCAGGTCCGCGTACAGTGTGTGTTCAGGTACAGGCGGGGTTCAGCGTCCAGTCCAGGTGGTTTAGTACAGGGGGTTTAGCGTTCCAGGTCCAGGTTTCAGGTAACAGGGGGGGGTTCAATCCAGTCCAGGGTGTTCAGTCCCGTCCGTACAGGGGTGTTCAGCGTCCGGTCCAGTACAGGTGGTTTCAGTCGGCATTGGAAGTTTGAAAAAAAGGCTTAAGTGCTTCCAAGATTTTTGTTATCCGGCCATGATCGTTTTGTTTGTCGGCCTTGATCTTTTGTTGTCGGCCATGATCGTATTTGTTGTCGGGCCATGTCGTTTGTTGTCGGGCCATGATCGCTTTTGTTGCGCGGCCATGACTGTTTGGACTCTTTTCCTACAGCTAAGATGAGTGTGATTACAAGACAAACTTCTTGGTGGCGTGATGAAGAGGAGGTCATTTCAGTAGTGTAATTTCTATACATATGTAACTATATTATTCTCTATACATATTGGGACAATGATAGGTTCAATCCAGTTTACACATGTTTTTGTTAAAAGGTTGAGCCTCCGATGGGCCTGACCAGATATATGAAAGCCGGAGATCTGTTGACGGCTTTTGATGGGCTGCAGAAAGCTACCAGGTCTGACACATTTGTTTTTCCCATCCACTCTGGATCTCTACATTAACCTGGTCCCAGAATCTGTTGTCTCCACAAAACCCCCTTTTACTGGGGCCCAGATCTGTTTGTGTTGTCTCCACAACCCTACTGGTCCCAGATCGTTTGTGTTGTCTCCACAACCCCCTACTGGTCCATGATCTGTTTGTGTTGTCTCCACAAACCCCCTACTGGTCCCCAGATCTGTTTGTTGTCTCCACAAACCCCCTACTGGTCCAGATCTGTTTGTGTTGTCTCCACAACCCCCTACTGGTCCCAGATTGTTTGTGTTGTCTCCACAACCCCCTACTGCGTCCCAGATCTGTTTGTGTTTGGTCTCCACAACCCCCTACTGTCCCAGATCTGTGTTTGTGTTGGTCTCCACAACCCCTACTGGTCCCAGATCTGTTTGTGTTGTCCCCACAAACCCCTTACTGGTCCCAGATCTGTTTGTGCTGTCTCCACAAACCCCCTACTGGTCCCAGATCTGTTTGTGTTGTCTCCACAACCCCCTACTGGTCCCAGATCTGTTTGTGTTGTCTCCACAAACCCCCTACTGGTCCCAGATCTGTTTGTGTTGTCTCCACAAACCCCCTACTGTATGGTCACTGTCATGATGCTTTAAATCCCAAGGTTGTGGGTTCAATTCCCACAGAGATCACATGTACTAAAAACGTATATGCGCTCACTGTGCTGGAGGTGGTTAAAAGCAGCGTGACATAATGTTAGTGCTGCTACTGTAAGGATTCACATGGCCGTTCTGCCCCGATTGTGAGGAATAAACCTTATTGAGGGTCTATAAAATAGACATCTTCTATTTCACACGGGGATCATTTGACATCCAAGGCTAGTGAATTAAGGTGGGGTTGTTCGTCTGTCTGACAGACTGACTGTTTGTTTGTGACTGACTTTGTTTGTTAATGACTGAATTTGTTTGTGTGTGACTGACTGTTTGTGTGTGTGTGACTTGTTTGTCTGTTCATCTGTCTGCCGGCAGAGTGCTGGAGAGAAAGCAGAAGGAACAGAAAGAGGTCTCCGACAGCCAGATGGAGGGGCTGACGTTCAAGGTGGAACACCTGCAGAACGAAAACAATCAGCTGCAGAAACTGTTCCAGGAGAAAATGTCTGTCAACGACAGCATCGGCCAGGAAGTGACCAGGCTGAACCAGGAAAACATGGTCATACCTGAGCTGAAGCAGACTGTGTCAGAGCTACAACGACATAAACAGGAACTGGAAGACCAACTGGAGGAGCAGGCCAGAGGGATGACAGGTAGACACCATCACCATCACAATACACCATCACCGTCACCCAACACCGTCACACAACACCATCACCATCCACCATCCACCATCACACTACACCATCACCATCCACCCTCCACCATCATACTACACCATCACCATCCACCCTCCACCATCCACCATCACACTACACCATCACCATCCACCCTCCACCATCACATTACACCATCACCCTCCACCATCATCATCACCCTCCACCATCATCATCACCCTACACCCTACACCATCACACTACACCATCACCCTCCATCATCACCATCGCCCTCCACCATCATACTACACCATCACTTCGGGGTCATTGTTATCCAGTCAACTCAGGAAGTCATTCCAATCATTTATAATGTATTTTTTTCTTCTTTTTTTTTGTTAGAAAAAATTGAGGAGATGTCAAAAAAGCTTCAGATGAATGTTGAAGAGGAAGCCTCCCAACGCAGGTACGGTAGTATATCCTCAAGCCCTGAAATCATATAACAATATTCCATTGTCTGCAGATGCTTTTATCCAAAGATACTTCCAGGAGAACCACACAAGACCACAATCATGCCGTCATTACTATTCTGATCACAACTGACCCCCTAACCTCTGTGTTCAGGCTGTTGGAGCAGCATGAGCAGGTGGAGCGGGAGAAGGAGGAGGTGGAGAGGAAGGTGGAGGAGCTGGAGGAGGTGCTCAGGAGAGTAATGTTTGTCTGAGTGGGACAGGTTGTTATGAATGTAGTAATGTTGTCTGAGTGGGAAGGTTGTATGATGTAGTAATGTGTCTGAGTGGGAGCAGGTTGTATGATTAGTAATGTTGTCTGAGTGGGACAGGTTGTATGTTGTGTGTAATGTTGTCTGAGGTGGGACATTTGGTTGTATGATGTAAGTAATGTTGTGTGAGTGGGGACATGTTGTATGATGTAGTAATGTTCTGAGTGGGACAGGTTGTATGATGTAGTAACGCGTCTGTAGTGGGAGTAGGAGACACAGGGGTGTAAAAAGGTCGGATGCAGTTAGGAGTTCCAATGCCACTGTCTGAGTGCGGACAGGTTGGGAATAAGAACATGAATACTAAGATGTAGCTTGGTCTGAGATTGTGTAGACAGGTTGTATGATGTAGTAATGTTGTCTGAGTGGGACAGTTGTATGACTTGCTCGTATATGGAACAGTTGTGTCTGGTGAGTGGGACCGGTTGTATGAATGTATACAGTTAGTTGTCCCTGAGTGGGACAAGCGTTGTAATGATGTAGTAGGATGGCGTAATGTACAAGTGGTGAGACAGACAGGTTGGTATCCAAAATGAGATACATGGGTTTTTGGCTTATAACGTCTCATTTGATTCTACGTGGACACGATCTGATACGAATATAGTAAGTAACAGGACATTGTTGGTGTAATGCGGTAAAACGATGTTGGTATGTGATGCTAGTAAATGTTGTCTGAGTGGGACAGTTGCTGGATTGAACTCGTAGTTGATAGTTGGTTAACGTGTGGCGACATGAGCTGTAGTGACTGAGTAATCCAATTGTGAAACTTAGTTCGTGAGTGGCGACAGGTATCAGTTTGATGTAGTATTAACGTTGTCTGAGTGGGACGTGTTATGTCAGGTGAATGTAACTATACAGGGAACAGGTTCGCTTGATAACCGAGTTGTGGGACATGGTTGTAAAGTTTTATGACCTGTATTACGGTGAGAACAATACAGAGCAGGGTTACCTCTGAAAGATTTCTGAGCGTAGGCGACCAGGTCGTACTGACTGTTAACAGTACATACAGGATCAGGTGAGCATGTGTCTATGTATATCGATTCTAGAGTGGAAAGGGTTTGGATATGTAACGGTATTAATAACATACAGACATGGGACGTGAAACATTTGCTTGTTGTGGACAGTTTGTATAACATTGACCTACGGGTAACATTGACATGGACAGGATTGAGTCCTGGATACACATGTTTTACTGTGGAGCTTAACACGGTTGTTACAGTAAATCCGATTAGTACAGGACTAGGTACCATGAAACATGTTTGGCTTTGTCACTTACCTGAGTGGGACAGTGAGGAAATACATGGACAGGGGTTAACTCGAGAATAGTGTTTATTGCTTAATGTACGGGTTTGATCCTGGTGGGACAGGTTTGTATACGGGTGCAAAGATAACGATGAAACAGGTCCATTGAAACCGCATTGTTGTTCGCTTGAGGTGTAGCGACAGGCTTGTATGATGTAGTTTACGGTTAAAACCATAAATGGACAGTTTTGTCACCTGAGTGGGACGGAAGAACGCATTTTGTCTGTTTATGATGTAGTAGTGTTGTCATCCGAGTGGGACAGTTGTATGATATTCCTCTCACCTGCGCAACATACAGACAGGGTACCATAGCGAAAAACAAGGTCGGCGTAGGAGGAGGAAAAGAAGAAGAGATTCATACAATCCCTGTCCACTCAGAACGGACATCTACTACATCATATGGATAACAATACGGACAGGTACCCTGTCCATCGGAACACAGATACATAGGCTAATGTACTACATTTCCATACATACCTGTCCACACAGACAACATACTACATCATACCAAATGTCCCACTCAGTTACGGTAACAACATTACAGGGAACTAGATTCAACCTGAAACATTGTATCATAGGCTCGACAATCACCTGTCCCACTCAGACAACATTACTACATCAATAAACCTTGTCGCCATCTTAAGGCATGACAACAACTATCAACTAACCAGGTTCTTAATGAAAACATCTAGTATCGCTCTCTGTCACCGTTACCACACAAGTTAACCAAACAGGAACATTACCAGACACATGCGATAACCCATAGGACATCATCTGGTGCTGCACAACACAGACATTATAACAATACGTTGACTACATAGGTCAATTACCACTATCTGTCCTCTACATCGAGGAGCAACGGATACACAAACTTATCCATCCATCATTTTACCTCTATTATCCGCTTGCTTGCGCCTACTCCAAGACCACAATTACTACAATCATCACCTTCAACTCAGACAACATTCTACATCATTACAACCTGTCCCTACTCAGACAAACATTCTACTCATACACCTGTCCACAACCAAACACAAAAACACGCAACCATGGGAATCTCGAATGGCACTACATCCTACAGGGGTACGCATCATGTCTTACATGACCTAGGGTCAGGATTTGTTGAGTGGGTTGGCCCACAACTCAGACAACACTACTAGAAAACAAGTTCTGGTTTCACAGCCTGTCTAGGGAACGACACAAGTGTCCCACACACGGGGCTCAGACACCACAAACACAGGTAGCAAATGTCGAGACAACTACAACACGTACAAGTGGTCAACAACAACAAACAACTCATGGTCCCAAAGACTTGTCAGATCAGAGGCATTACTACAATAACAACAGGGTCAGACACAAACACAGGTAATGTTGGACCAATCATAACAGAGTAGACTCTGTTGTTCCGCGAACCATCCAAACACAAAACATTACTACACAGTCAGATATATCAGACACAAACACAGGTAGATGTGATAATATAACCTGAAATCCATAAACACGAGGTGCGTCCCAAAAGAACTCCAGAAACATAACACATTGACTTACACAAATCACACCCCAAACCTCTACTGTGCGAGCTTCTCACGCGCAAAGGGAGATTATACTCATTCCTTACTTACTCCCACCTACCAAGCCCCCCCCCATCTCCGTACCTAGCCCTGAGCCACAACCTCCTCCTACCTGTCTGACCCCCTCCCAGACCACCCACTGTGACTACCTACCTGTCTGAACATCAAAATCACCCCATCACCGTTCACCCAGTCCTTGACACCCAGCCCCCACAATCTCCATAACCTTGTCTGACACACTTCATACCACAACCCCATTGTCCCCTCACCTACGCCTGTCTTGACCCCCAACGACACCCAGCCCTCAACCTGTCAGACTCCCCCCCACCACATCTCCTACCTGTCTGCCCCTCCATCCACAACCTGTTCCCCCTCCACAATCTCCTTACCTGTCTACCAGCCCCTCTCCATGCGTGCTGACTCAATAGTGCTGTGGTACAGACTGGAGCTGAGGAGAAGCAGAGAAGATGATAGTAGCTATGAACCATCCTGGTCCTATAGAATACTGCTGGATCGCTTACGGGAAGCCTGTAGCTTCATACCTTAGAGATCCCGGAGACTCCATGTTCTCAGACACATACCAGGAACTGGAAGCGAAACAGAACCATCGCACACACACTTTACGATGAGAACGGTACTGTGTGCATATGCGATGAATCATTGAATGAAAAACCTTTTATCTATATTGCCCTTTTTAACCTTTATATATAACAATACTTTCTCGAGTTCTACACATATTTAATGGAAAGTGAACACCAATGTATGTATCATATCAAACCAGTACAGTACCATCTACAACTTGTAAGAATTATAGTCTGCACAACGACATTCAAAACAGAAATAAACATATGTCGAACACAAGTAGTAATCACAAAAAAAGTGACAATAATTAAAATACAAAAAATAATATTCTTAGACTGTTCCTCTATCTTCCTATCGAAAGTCGCCACCAACACTTTATGCCTTCAGATGACAGACTTTTCGAGCGCACAACTCCTATGGCAACTACATCCCTCACCATCTTTCATGAGATTATCCGCACTCAGTACCACATTACTTGGAATACATATTCAATATCATGATAACAAGGTGTGCCTTGTAAAAAATGTATATCTGAATGGAATTTCCTTTCCATACTGTGTTAGCCATAGAGACTCTCAGGCAATGAATACACAAGTTGACCTTTCACAATGCGAGTTAAATTCGCTGCAACAAAGAAACCAACCTACTCCCACTCAAAGGACAACACCACAATTATGAAATGAGAGACTTGCTTTAGAGGCCAAGACAACACGAGCTCAATGGAACATTAAGACAGCCCTGTCCCACTCAGGGTTGGAAATAGACAACATGGCATGCGAATGAGTCCAAATTAGAGATTTTTTGGCTTCTTCTCCCAACTCCGCCAGTGTCAACTAGAGAGTAGAGAACGGCGAGCGAGAGAAGATAAAAGAGTGAGGAGAATGCGTGATTGAATCGTTCTTGCTAGTGTGCTTGGAGGTTGGCCAAGCCACGATAAGCCATGGTTGTGGGAGGTGAAGATGTAAAGGTAAGTTGGTTGTATGGTTGCCCTGTAGTGGTAGCGATTGGACAGTTGGTCAAGTTGAAGTATATGTATTTTAGAATTCAAGGCATCAGTCTTGAAATCCCAGCAATGGGCTTGGACAGACCAATGGTTGCTAGTCACTCGTAGACTCAGACATATCTAGGTCGAGGCGCCTTGAATAGTGGGACAGGTTTCGCTCTACTCATTGTGTGTGAGGATTATGGTCTGCGAAAGTGGGAACACGAGAATCCCCTCATTCGCCTATAGGACTTAGAGTTATGGATATGGCTATGATAGTGAGGTGTGGCCAAAGCCTATTGTCCGCGATTTTTGTAAATGATGGCTAAAGGAGTATGTTGGTGCTACGTGGGGTGAACAAGAAGGTTCAGTATGAATATATATGTTTTAGAGATTTTGTGTGTGTGATAGTAGGGACACAGCGTTTTGTATGTTTGAGTGTTGAGGGTGAGAAGTTTGCTGTATGAAGATGGGAACCATGAGGTTTGTTCCATATGTGTGTATGTAGTTATTCATATGTTGGGTTCTTGAGTGATGTCTTTACCTTTAGCTAAACAACCTGAGCATTGTTAGGATTAAAATATGGGGTAAGTAAAGTAATAAAGGATAAATGATATTGCCTCGCGTAAAATGTAGTGGAGGGTGTCGAAAACGTTTTTTTGAGCGAATTCTAGAGGGTAACTGGCACATCAATTTGTTATGTTAGTAGAGTATCCGTAACACCTGTAGTTCATGAGAGGGGTGTAACAGGTTGTATGATGTAGTAATGTTGTCCTGAGTGGGACAGGTTGTATGATGTAGTAATGTTGTCTGAGTGGGAGACAGGGTCGGTTCTGTTCTCAATTGTGAATCAGATATAGTTAAATAAAGGTGGTGTTTGTGGGTCATTATGTAGTGGGACTAGAGTTGTATGCGGGATGTGAAGTAATGGCCAGGAGTTCAGTGGCTTGAGGGGAGACAATTGTTTGTACTGGTGTCTGATTGTATTTGTCAAGTACTCTGAATGCTTCGAATAGGGTTACTGCCAAGAGCCAGTTGTTTTCATTTATTTTGGACATGTAGGCGGACGTTCGATGGGTTTTCGATCAATGAGTCGTGCGCTGAGGTGACACAAATTGGAGTATTTAGGAATATTGGAATATCAGATATAATTTATAATTAGATTTTATGTCTGAGTGAGGCAAACAAGGGATGCTGTTACCGGTATTCAGATGTAATTAGCTTTAGACACTGTTTAGTTCATGAAAGTAGACATAGTGAACACTGGGTACAGTTTCCTCTGTGGTAGTATAATACCCTTGGATGGTGGTATGCAGGTATTAAATGAAATAATAAGTCATGAAAGTGGGTAGGACAGGATAATCCTACACTCCCTCTCCACGTGGTTAACTTTTTGTTATTGATGTAGTGATGTTGTCTGTTGTTGGGCTACATGGAGACTTGAGGTAATGAATGCTCAGTGGTGTACAGATGTGTTGGGCAGAGGTGTAGTAGAGGTAGACACCAGTTGTTATGATGATGAGCACAATCAAAGTCTCTGTGGCCTTGGTGTTGGATCCTGAGCGAGAAACAGTAAATCAATATGTTGACAACATAAAAACAATCAGAAATATCCTGAAGGATAACAGTTGTGGCATGTTGAATTTAAACATCAGTGAAGTGGTCAACTATCATTCCGGCGGTCTAGGGAGACAAAAAGATAGGAAAGAGCGTTACTCACGGAGGCGATGTGGGGTCTCGCTGTCTTATGAGATGAATTGTTTCTAGTGAGTCACGTATGAAGGAACTATGAGATGCAGATATCTGTAGAACAGGAATATGGAGCACTGACTCAAGTGTAGCTAACCAGTGTTGTATGTAACTCCGATGCTGGAGACAACCAGGTTGTATGATGTCAGTCTGGGAATATATGGTCGTTCATGTGGATAGTATGGCATGGCTTTGCGCCGGGGGACTACGGTTGGAGGATTGGTATCAGCGTTGGCAGGACTCACACACGCATTGAAGGGAAAGGCACTTGCGGTTGGGTCTGAGTGGGCCATGTGTTTATTGGCGAATCATGTTCAGAGCACTACCTTTGTATGATGTAGTACCCTGAGGGTATTGCAGGTCTGCAAACATATGGACAGGTTATCAAATCTTGGCGCTGCAAGTGGGAGACTAAGAGCTTGGTAGTGTATTATTACCTACTCTAGCAAGAGAAGCTGGAGTCCAGGAACAACACCGTGAGGATTGGAGGGGGGAGCATGTTCACACAACCACGTCCAGAGAGATTCATGAACAACTGGGCTTTCGCAGCTCTGACCACAGAGCACGAGCGAATGGGAGTAAACAGTGACCTACATCACACAATCGGAAAAGCTAATCTCTTGTTTGCGACTGCAGAAAAATATTCATCTCACTTACAAAAATACAATGAGGCACTATACCCTACGTCTCGAGCAACAACACAGGACAGACAAGTGAGTCTACGATTCATCCTACAACCTTTCCACTAGACAACATCCTCTACGTTTTCAACATTCACTTACTTACTACCATTCTGTTGCATCAGCTCAAAATACAGAAACATCATACCCTACAATGCATTACACGAGAAACTAGAGTGTTCACCAAACTTCGACTAAAATCTACTAGCATTCATGCTGATACATGTCCTGCCACCACCTGAGTATCACAACACTTTTCAGTACGAATATCAGTAGCTAAGTACTCATCCTTCTCTCACCCACCACGGAGGTACGTAACATCGATCTCATCATTCCTATAGGACAACCTGCTCATCCCACAAGTAAGAGACAACCATCTCGACTTGATCAGGTTCCATTACAACCTGTCCCACGTCCATAACTCAATACATTACTACAATCAATACAGTTAGCACAAACCTGTCCCACTTCCACACACACACAAATTGGTACTGACGTTGTTCAGCATAATCCCAACAACCTTCCCACTCAGACACATTCACATGAAATCAGGCTATGAAAGGTCGTAATCGTCCTGTACCCCAACAAGACCACACCATACGACAAAACGGATTCAGTTTATGCATACGCTTGTCCACTCTAAACCACACATTACACATCATACCAAGTGGGCGAATGTTGTTCCGAGTCTCACACAACATTACTACATCATAAAACCACCTGTCCCACTCAGACACAAAAATGTGACTATTGATCATCAGCTATAGAGCCGTGTCCTCACTCAGACAAATTACCATCATACAACCACCTGTCCCACTCAGACAACATTACACATCATACAGACCTGTCCCACTCAGACAACATTACTACATCATACAACCTGTCCGCACCACGTAACAGGGTTGAAACACGTTATTGACTTACGATCATTACACCCTGTCCAACTCCGAATACAACATTGACGCTTGTTCGTTAACCACTCATACAACCTGTCCGCACTCAGACAGGCATTACTCACCAGAATTGGCTAGTACATTGTTCGTTTACCCCAACCTGTCCCGACTAACAACATTACTACACGTCATACCCAACCCAGTGTACCCATGGTGACGTTGTTCGTTACCACAGAATGGTGACGTTGTCTCGTTCAGACAACATACCTTATCACATCACAGAATGGTGACGTTTGTATCAGCAACATGTATCCCAGTGCACCGAATGGTGACGTGTCAGTACCACACACAGCATGGTGACTTAGCGTTCAGTTACCACACAGAAATGTCCGTAGACGTGTTCAGTACACAACCAGCAATGGGTTGGACCGTGTTCAGCTCTAAGACAACATTACACACCACAGAATGGTGAACGTGTTCAGTACCCAGAATGGGTGACGTTGTTTCAGTACCCAGAAATGGTGACGTTGTTTCGTTACCCCCAGAATGGTGACGAGACTGTTCGATTTACCCACTGTCCACTCAGCAGAATGGTGGACGTGTTCGAGCATTACCACTTACTACACTCATACAACTGTCCCACTCAGACAACATTACTACATCATACAACCCAGAATGGTCGACGTGTTCCTTATACCCAGAATGGTGCGTTGTTTCGTTCCTCAGACACAGAAGTGACCGTATGTATCTCGTTACACCATTCATAGCAACCTGTCCACCTCAGACAACATTACATCTCTCCTCAAGCAACAACACCAGAAATGGTGACGTTGGTTACGTGTATTAACCGGAGGGAAACGAGAGGATGTAAATGTTTGTCTAGTGGACAGGTGTCACTGATGTACGAAGGGTTGGATCAAGTTGGTGTGTTCATGAGTTGAGCCGACCAGGTTGTACAGGTAAGACGTGGTGGTATCAGTAATGTGGTGTCAGGTCTGTATACTGGCGACAGGTCTCGCTAATGATGTAGTGAATGGGATGGACATGGTGTTCTAGGTCTGAGTGGGACAGTGACTCGTATGTTGTGTGTAAATGTTGTCCTGAGTGGACAGGTTGTCACATGAAATGGGTAGGTGAATCAAGTTGTTGTTGTCGTGATGTACGGGAACATGTGTAACGGAATGGGTGAGTTGTTTTGCATGTTAACCAGAAGGGACGGTAAAGTTCATGGTTGTCGTAAAGACTGGGACAGGTTGTATGATGTAGTACTGTTGGTGTGAAGTGGGACAGGTTGTATGCAAGGGAATATGTGATGGAAAGGTATGTTGCTTGCGGTTTCTGAGTGGTGAGCGACAGGTTGTTGATGTAGTAATGTTGTCTGAGTGGGCGACAAAATGTGTTGGATCAGTGTGTATTCATTTGTATACGTAATGCTTGAGATATCTTGTGTGACGGGGTGTGGGTTCGTACTAAGCGCCTTGTTATGAATGTAACAGAAGGGGTGACAGATTGTTCGTTACGCTTTGTCTGAGTGGGGACAGGTTGTATGATGTACAGGTATATGATGAACTGGTGTTTCAGTCTATCACGTGGACAGGTTGTACTAGGAAATGTGAGGGTGACATGTTGTCTGAGTGTGGTCATACAGTGTATCTGTATGATCACAGATGGGTTGACGATGGTTCAATTACCCAAGTGTGTTGGTACTGAGGTGGTGGGTTCAACATCCGGTTGTATGATGTCGGAAAGATTGGGTGACAATGGTGTTGCCAAGTTGAAGTGGGTAACACTCAGAAATGGTGACGTGGTTTCATGTATACTGACCATGTAAGATGAATGGTTATTGAGAATGAGCTTGGGGTTCATCCTCCTCTTTGTGTCTGACGTTGACGAACCATATCCCGGGGTTGAGGTATTACTTTGGGATAGTAGAGGGTGTATCGGCTGGCGTTTGGGATGATGGTCTTGAGGTTAAGGTCAAACTCGCCTGCTAGGGCACACAAAGAAGACAGGAAAATTTGTGAGCCGAAATATCAAATGATGGTGATTAGAAATATTAGCCGTAGAAAAGGTTTACTTGGGTCCAGTAGCTAAGTTAATGTCATCTTACCTGTATGCTGTCGCGGATGTGTATCTATGAAGACTCTTTCAATTTGTTAGTTTTGTAGCTTCTCGTAATATCTAGAACCTGTAAGTATCATTCATTTGTCGGATCGGAGTGGGACAGGCTGTTTTTCTGACAGTCCGCAATAAAAATGTATAGTACACAAGTGTAAGTGGATTTACACAACTACAGTCAGTTTCAGCCAAACAGTTGCAGGTGGTGCAGTCGACAAGAAGTCGTTCGCAGTCAGAATATGGGTCACTTAAACAGGTCAGTCAGTCTCAGAAGTGTATGCTCACACGACCATAAGCAGGTCACAAATATAGGTCTAGCACTGACGTGGTCGAGACAGGTTTCGATGATGCACTAAGCTACGATGTCATGTCGATTCAGTCATGTACACACTAGTTGCAGTTCGCGACAGTCCACACGAGTCAGTCAGTCACACGCACAGTCAATGTCACTCACACTCACACTCGGGTCAAGTGCTACCACACAGCAGGTTCGTCAAATTCGACTATGCTCACCAGTCAGTCAGTCACGACAATGTGGGACAGCGCACACAGGTCCTCCAACACTACCAGTTCTCTTGTTGTCAGTGAGTCAGTGATGCCTCTGAGTGAATCTGGTCTTTGGCACTTCGTGTCTGACGGGTTTTCTGTCCCTGGAGCACCTCCTCCAGTCCTCCCCAACCTTCCTCTCCACCTCACTCCTTCTCCCGCTCCGAGCCTGGCTCATGGCTGCTCGTCAACGAGCTTGAATCACAGAGGTTAGAGGGGTCAGTTTGGTGATAGAATAGTAAGACGGCTGATGTGGCTTGTGTGGTTCGGTGTGGTAAAGTGTCGGTTGCTTAGCATGTGCGGACATAGGGGTTTCGGGTTTCAATTCCCGTGGGGACTATTCATTAATATAATAAATTTGATCAGTGGGGAGAGACAAGTATTTGATTACACCTGTCGATTTTGCAGGTTTATCCTACTTACAAATGCATGTTAGGATGGTTCTGTAATGATTTATAGCATAGGTAACACTTCAACTGTGACAGATAACGGGAATAAAACAAAAAATCGACAGAAATCATACATTGTTTAGTTTATATTTTAGACATTAATGTATGTAGCTAAGTATGTATGATTTTTCACTGAAAAATTGAACCATACCAGTAAGAATTCCGGCTCTCACAGACCATGTTTAGTTTTCTCTTTTAAGAAGCACTCCTGTTTCTCCCGACTCATACTGTTATTCAACTGCACCTGGTTTGAACCGGTTACCTAGTACTAAAATAGAACCTGTGCCACACATCTGCTAATTAACAGAGTTCAAATCCGTTCAATCCACAATGGCAAGACCAGAGAGCTGTGTAAGGACATCAGGGATAAAATTTGTAAGAGTGCATGAAGGCTGGGATGGGCTACAGGAAATAGCCGAAGCACTTGGTGAGAAGGAAAACAACTGTTGCTCAATTATTAGAAAATGAAGTTTACAGCAGATGACGGTCAATCACCCTGGGTCTGGGGCTCCATGCAAGATTTACACCTCGTGGGGCATCAATGATCATGAAGGAAGGTGAGGGATCAGCCCAGAACTAACGGCAGGACCTGGTCAATGACCTGAAGAGAGCTGGGACCAACAGTCTCAAAGAAACCATTAGTAACACACCTACGCCGTCATGGATTAAAAATCCTGCAGCGCACGCAAGGTCCCCTGCTTAAGCCAGTGCATGTCCAGGCCTGTCTGAAGTTTGCCAATGCATCTGGATGATCCAGAGGGAGGAATGGGAGAAGGTCATGTGGTCTGATGAGAACAAAAATAGAGCTTTTTGGTCTACATCCACTCAACCGTGTTGGAGGAAAGAAGAAGTATGAGTAACAACCCCAAGAACACCATCCCAACCGTGAAGCATGGGGTGGAAACATCATTCTTTTGGGGATGTTTTCTGCAAGGGGAACAGGACGACTGCATCCGTATTGAGGGGAGGATGGATGGGGCATGTATACGCGAGATCTTGGCCAACAACCTCCTTCCCTCAGTAAGAGCATTGAAGATGGGTCGTGGCTGGGTCTTCCAGCATGACAGCACAAAGCACAACAGCCATGGCAACTAAGGAGTGGCTCCGTAGAGAAGCATCTCAAGTCTGGAGTGGCCTAGCCAGTCTCCAGACCTGAACCCAATAGAAAATCTTTGGAGGGAGCTGAACGTCGTATTGCCCAGCGACAGCCCCGAACCTGAAGGATCGGAGAAGATCTGTAGGGAGAGTGGGCCAAATCCCTGCTGCAGTGTGTGCAAACCTGTCAAGAAACACAGGAACGTATGAATCTCTGTAATTGCAAACAAAGGTTTCTGTACCAAATATTAAGTTCTGCTTTTCTGATGTATCAAATACTTTATGTCAAGCAATAAAATGCAAATTAATTACTTAAAATCATACATGTGATTTTCTGGATTTTTGTTTTAATTACCGTCTCTCATAGTTGAAGTGTAACCTATGATAAAAATTACAGACCTCTAACATGCTTTGTAAGTAGGAAAACCTGCAAATCGGCAGTGTATCAAATACTTGTTCTCCCACTGTATATACACAACACACACATATAATACACACGCATACATACAGTAAATGTTGCATCCACTGTCCTGGAGTCGCTTTGGATAAAACATTGCAGACCAATGGAAATTGTTATATGATTCAGGGCTGAAGGATATACTAACCAGTACTGCGTTGGGAGGCTTCCTCTTCAACATTCAATCTGAAGCTTTTTTGACCATCTCCTCAATTTTTTCTAACAAAAAAAAAAAGAAAAAAGAAAGAAAATACATTTTTTTTAAATGAGATAAATGATTGGAAATGACTTCTTGAGTTGACTGGATAACAATGACCCGAACCTATAAGACCTAAGTGATGGTGTAGGGTGAGAGGTGTAGGGTAGAGGTGTCTACCTGTCATCCTCTGGCCTGCTTCCTCCAGTTGGTCTTCCAGTTCCTGTTTATGTCGTTGTACTCTGACACAGTCTGCTTCAGCTCAGGTATGACCAATGTTTTTCCTGGTTCAGCCTGGTCACTTCCTGGCCGATGCTGTCGTTGACAGACATTTTCTCCTGGAACAGTTTCTGCAGCTGAATTGTTTCGTTCTGCAGGTGTTCCACCTTGAACGTCAGCCCTCCATACTGGCTGTCGGAGACCTCTTTCTGTTCCTTCTGCTTTCTCTCCGCATCTGCCGGCAGACAGATGAACAGACAAACAAGTCACACACACACAAACAGTCCAGTCACACACACAAAAATTCAGTCATTAACAACAAAGTCAGGTCACAAACAAACAGTCAGTCTGTCAGACAGACGAACAACCCACCTTAATTCACTAGCCTTGGATGTCAATGACCCGTGTGAAATAGAAGATGTCTATTTTATAGCCTCAATAAGGTTTATTCCTCACAATCGGGGCAAGAAGGGCCATGTGAATCCTTACAGTAGCAGCACTACATTATGTCACGCGCTTTTAACCACCTCCAGCACAGTGAGCGCATATACGTTTTTAGTACATGTGATCTGTGGGAATTGAACCCACAACCTTGGGATTTAAAGAGCATCCATGACAGTGACCATACAGTAGGGGTTTGTTGGAGACAAACACAAACAGATCTGGGACCAGTAGGGGGTTTGTGGAGACAACACAAACAGATCTGGGACCAGTAGGGGGTTGTGGAGACAAACAAACAATCTGGGACCAGTAGGGGGTTTGTGGAGACAGCACAAACCATCTGGGACCAGTAAGGGGTTTGTGGGGACAACAAACAGATTGGGACCAGTAAGGGGTTTGTGTGGGGACAACACAAACAGATCTGGGACCAGTAGAGGGGGTTGTGGAGACAAAACAAACAGAATTCTGGGACCAGTAGGGGGTTGTGGAGACAACACAAACAGATCTGGGACCAGTAGGGTTTGTGGAGACAGCACAAACAGATCTGGGACCAGTAAGGGGTTTGTGGGGACAACACAACAGATCTGGGACCGTAGGGGGTTTGTGGAGACAACACAAACAGATCTGGGACCAGTAGGGGGTTTTTGTGGAGACAACACAAACAGATCTGGGACCAGGTTAATGTAGAGATCCAGAGTGGATGGAAAAACCAAACGTGTCAAGACCTGGTAGCTTTCTGCAGCCCATCAAAAGCCGTCAACAGATCCCCAGCTTCATATATCTGGTCAGCCCATCGGAGGTCAACCTTTTAACAAAAAAAACATGTGTAACTGGATTGAACCTATCATTGTTCCCAAATATGTATAGAGAATAATATAGTTACATATGTAAGTAAATTACACTACATGGAAATGACTCTCTTTCCATCACGCCACCAAGAAGTTGTCTTGTAATCACACTCATCTTAGCTATAGGAAAAGAGTCAAACAGTCATCGGCCTGACAGTCGGACCCTGAACCACCTGGACTGGACCGGACCTGAACCACCCTGTACCGGACCTGAACCACCCTGTAGCCGGACCTGAACCACCCTGTACTAGACTGAACCACCCTGTACTAACTGACCACCCTGTACTAGACCTGAACCACCCTGTACTAGACTGGACCACTGTACTAACCTGAACCACACCCTGTACTAGACCTGAACGCACACTGATACGGACCACACTGTACTGGACCGGACCTGAACCGCAACTGTACTGGACCGGACCTGAACACCCTGTATAGACTGGACCCCCTGTTACTAGACCTGAACCACCCTGTCTAGACCTGGACCACCCTGTACTAGACCCTGAACCACTCTGTACTAGACCTGAACCACCCTGTACTAGACCTGAACCACCCTGTCTAGACCCTGAACCACCCTGTACTGGGACCTAAACCACCCTGTACTAGAACCTGGACACCCTGTAACTAGACCTGAACCACCCTGTACTAGACCTGACCACACTGTACTAGACCTGAACCACACTGTACTAGACTGAACCACCCTGTACTAAGCTGAACACCCTGTACTGGACCTGAACCACCCTGTACTAGACCTGAACCACCGTGTACTGCCTAAACCACCTGTATTCTAGACTGAACCACCTTACTAGACCTGAACCACCCTGTACTAGACCTGAACCACCCTGTACTAGACTGAACCACCCTGTACTAGACCTGGACCACCCTGTACTAGACTGAACCACCCTGTATATAGACCTGACCACACTGTACTAGACTGAACCACCTGATAGACCTGAACCACCCTGTACTGGACCTGAACCACCCCTGTACTAGAACCTGAACCACCCTGTACTGGACTAAACCACCCTGTCAATAAGACCTGAACCACCTGTACAGACCTGAACCACCTCTGACTAGAACTGAACCACCCTGTACTAGACCTGAACCACCCTGTACTAGACCTGAACCACCCTGTACTAACCTGAACACCTGTACTAGCCGACCACACCTGACCCACATGTAACCGGACACACTCGGACCTGACTCCACACTGTACCGGACCCCCTGAACCGCACTGTACTGGACGGACCTGAACCACCCTGTACCTGAACACCCTGTACTGGACTGAACCACCCCTGTACTGGACCGGACCTGAACCACACTGTACTGGACCGGACCTGACCCACAGTGTACTGGACCTGACCCACAAGTACTGGAACGGACCTGAACCACAAACTGTACTTGGACGGGCCTGAACCACACTGTACTGGACCGGACCTGAACCACATTGTACTGGTCCGTCCAGTACAATGTGGTTTCAGGTCGGTCCAGTACAGTGTGGTTCCAGGTCGTCCGTACAATGTGGTTAGGTCCGGTCCAGTACATGTGGTTCAGCGCCGGTCCCAGTACAAGTGTGGTTCAGGTCCGTTCCAGTACATTGTGGGTCAGGTTCCAAGTACACTGTGGCAGGTCCGGTCCAGTACAGTGTGGTTCAGGTCGGTCCAGTACAGGGTGGTTCAGGTCCAGTACAGGGTGTTCAGGTACAGGGTGGTTCAGGTCCCGGTCCAGTACAGTGCGGTTCAGGTCGGGTCCGGTACAGTGTGGTCAGGTCCGGTACAGTGTGCCGTACAGTGTGGGTGCAGGTGTGGGTTCAGGTCTAGTACAGGGTGGTTCAGGTCTAGTACAGGTGGTTTCCGGTCTAGTACAGGTGGTTTCAGGTCTAGTAGCAGGGTGGTTCAGGTCTAGTACAGGGTGGTTCAAGGTTAGTACAGGGTGGTTCAGGTCTAGTACAGGGTGGTTTAGGTCCAGTACAGGGTGGTTTCAAGGTCCAAGTACAGGTGGTTCAAGGTCCAGTACAGGGTGGTTCAGGGTCTAGTACAGGGTGGTTCAGTTCTAGTACCAGTGGTGGTTCAGGTCTTAGTACAGGGTGGTTCAGGTCTAGTAACAGGGTGTCGCAGTCTAGTACAGGGTGGTTCAGGTCTAGTAGCAGGGTGGTTTCGGTCTAGTACAATGGGTGGTTCAGGTCTAGTACAGGGGTGGTTCAGGTCTAGGTACAGGGTGGTTAGGTCCAGTATCAGGGTGGTTAGGTCTAGTACAGGGTGGTTTCAGGTCCAGTACAGGTGGTTACAGGTCTAGTACAGGTGGTTCAGTCTAGTACGTGTGGTTCAGGTCTAGTAACAGTGTGTTCCAGGTCTAGTACAGGGTGTTCAGGTCTAGTAAACAGGGTGGTCCAGGTCAGTACAGGGTGGTTTAGGTCCCAGTACAGGGGTGTTCAGGAACCCCTCTAGTACAGGGTGGTTCAGGTCTATGTACGGGTGGTTCAGTCAGTAACAGGGTGGTTCAGTTAGTACAGGGTGGGTCCAGGTCTAGTACAGGGTGGTTCAGGTCTATCAGGTGGTCCAGTCTAGTACAGGGTGGCTTCAGGTTCGGTCCAGTACAGTGCGGTTCCAGGTCCGGTCATACAGTGTGGGTCCGGTACAGTGTGGTTCAGGTCTAGTAACAGGGTGGTTCAGGTCTAGTACAGGGTGGTCCAGGTCTAGTACAGGGTGGTTCAGGTCTAGTACAGGTTGGTATCAGGGTCTAGTACAGGGTGGTTCCAGGTCTAGTACAGGGTGGTTCAGGTCCGGTAAGCAGGTGGTTCAGTTCGCGGGTACAGGGTGGTTCAGGTCCGGTCTCAGTCCAGGGTGGTTAGGGTCCGACTGTTCAGGCCATGACTTGTTTGACTCTTTTCCTATAGCTAAGAGAGTGTGATTTACAAGACAACTTCCTTGGTGGCGTGAGAAGAGGAGGTCATTTCCAGGTAGTGTAATTTCTATACATATGTAACTTATTAGTTCTCTATACATATTTGGGAACAATGATAGGTTCAATCCAGTTTACACATGTTTTTTTTGTTAAAAGGTTGACCTCCGATGGGCCGACCAGATATTGAAGCTGGGACTCTGTTGATCGGCTTTTTGATGGGCTGCAGAAAGCTACCAAGGTCGAACACGTTTGGTTTTTCCCATCCACTCGGATCCTACATTAACCTGGTCCAGATCTGTTTGGGTTGTCTCCCCAAACCCTACTGGTCCCAGATCTGTTTGTGTTCTACACAAACCCCTACTGGTCCCAGATTGTTTGTGTTTTGTCCCCACAAACCTTACTGGGTCCAGATCTGTTTGTGCTGTCCTCCACAAACCCTACTGGTCCCAGATCGTTTGTGTTGTCTCCACAACCCCCTACTGGTCCCAGACTGTTGTGTTGTTCCACAACCCCCTACTGGTCCAGGATCTGTTTGTGTTGTCCCCACAAACCCCTTAACTGGTCCCAGATCATACAGAGTTCTGTAGGGGTATGTGTATGAAACGCCAAGACGAGAAATCCCATACTGCAAGTGTCGCTCCCAACTCACGCGATCATTAGTTGGAGCTCTACTCTTACATGCAAACAAACCCTCGTCCCACATACCAGGTATCACACAGCTTTACTCTGCATTTGCGTAGTTTAGCACATCCCCTATCCCAACACAGACAACCTGGTCTCAGCATCATCAGTCTATTTGACAGACTTCTTGTCCCTCAACAAACGAAACACCCCTACTGGTACATCTCAATGAACTATCGTATTGAGGTGTGTTCCAAACCATGTCACCAACCTCCAAGAACATTGACATATTGGAGCTACATCTAATAGCGAATCCATCTGGATGTCTCCACACTTGATCCAACAATACGATCTCCTGTCGAGGACTATCCAACTGTATCCTCCACAAGAGATATCACTACAACACAGAGAAACCGATAACATGCGCTCACTGTTATCTGACCTCAAGTGAGGCGAGACTCTAATAGTAAGCAGCAGAGAGTGACATAAATCTAGTACTATTCAGTACGAGGACTCGTCCATCGAGCGAGACATAAGAGAGCACTTACAACATCGATAGAGCCCGTGTTCCCACTGAGCAACATTTACTAGCGAGTGCAGAATTAAGCACAACCCTACCTTGAGCGGCAGATACAACATTACACAACTCATTCATCATAATTTCACACCGCACGAGCTCGGAGCATAGCATATAAATTACAAGTCAGTCATCAAGTGTGATACCTACACAGGATCTGAGACGATGCTACTATCGTCATTCGATCACCTAGACTCTAGCCAGAGATCACGAGTTTAGTTCTAGATAGACTGAGAGACTAATATATGAGAGTTTACATGTGATATCACTCCACGATCACCTAGCACTATTTATCTGAATTTGTCAGTTAGCACTAGCATCTGATCTCAGAGAGTGATCAGTTGCTAACTAGAGTTTTGTCGTATCTACATCTGTCTGCCGAGCCATGTCACTAGCTGCGATGACAGAACAGAACCATACTGAAGAGAACAGATCAGAGGATCTAACCCGATAGCTCAGAGATCAGAGAGCGAGAGCGAGGAGCTTATGATCATTTACACTATGGTGCCACACTACCTCAGAACAAAGATAAAATTCAACTCATGCGACTGCAGAAACTGTTCCAGGAGAAAAATGTCTGTCAACGACAGCATCGGCCAGGATCAATGAACCAAGACGTGATATCCCACCTAAGACGAAACATTAACATCTGACCCATACACTCACCTAGAACCGCTGTTGCAACCGACCATTTAGACTGTCGTCAGAAGCCATCTAACTCACGACATACAAACAAGGAACCCTGGGTCACAAGATCCCACACTGAGGCAAGTTACTCAGCGACAGGTGAGTATGACAGCAGTAGACATCGTCTCTCCTCTCACCACCTAACAACATCAAACCTCTTCACACTATCATCCACTATCCAACACTCTAGGCCGATCACTTCACGAGTTCGAGCGAGGATCTCATTTGAGAGGTTAACCACAGTCTCAATTAAGAAGTCATTCCCAACATCACTTATTAATGTCTCACTATCATAAACATGCTATCTACTTTCTATCTATAATTTTCATTATATTTATTTTGTCTTGGAGTAGAAAAATTGACGTGGACAGAACAACATTTACGACATCAACATCAACACACCAATACCAAACAACAGACGACTATCATACTATGAAATCGATTGAAGAGGAAGCCTCTCACACAAACGAACTGTACCCGGATACGGGTAGTCTCAGACGTCAATCAATGTTACCTGAAACAATCATACAATCCCTGTCCCACTCAAAACTATAACAATACAGTTCGCATTTATTGCATTACTTCTGGCACAGATGCTCATATCAACCTGTCCCACTTTCTCGATAATCCAGGACTCCAGGACAGTGGAGTGGCGAAACATTTTACTGTATGTATGCGTGTGTATTATATGTGTGTGTTGTGTATATACAGTGGGAGAAACGTATTTTGATACACTGCCGATTTGCAGGTTTTTCCTACTTACAAAGCATGTAGAGGTTTCTGTAATTTTTTATCATAGTAACTTCACTATGAGAGACGGAACTAAAAACAAAAAATCCAGAATAATCACATTGTATGATTTTTAAGTATTAATTTGCATTTATTGGCATTGACATAAGTTATTTGATACATCAGAAAAGCCAGAACTTAAATATTTTGGTACAGAAACCCTTTGTTGCAATTACAGAGTCATACGTTTCCTGGTAGTTCTTGACTAGCGTTGCCACACACTCCCGCAGGGGATTTGGCCCCACTCCTCCTACAGATCTTCTCCAAGATCCTTAGGTTTTCGGGGCTGTCGCTGGGCAATACGGACGTTCAGCTCCCTCCAAAGATTTTCTATTGGAGTTCAGGTCTGGAGACTGGCTAGGCCACCCAGGACCTTGAGATGCTTCTTACGGAGCCACTCTAGTTGCCATGGTGTGTGCTGTGTGTCGTTGTGTCATGCTGGAAGACCCAGCCACAGCCCATCTTATGCTCTTTACTGCGGGAAGGAGGTTGTTGGCCAAGTCTCGCGATACATGGCCCATCATCCTCTCCCTCAATACGGTGCAGTCGTCCTGTCCCCGTTGCAGAAGCATCCCCAAGAATGAGTTTCCACTCCATGCTTCACGGTTGGGATGGTGTTCTTGGGTTTAACCCCTCAAATAAAACTTTTTTCTTTTTCTCCCCCTTCCAAACACGGTGAGTGGAGTTAGACCAAAAAGACTCTAATTTTTGTCTCATCAGGACCACATGACCTCTCCCCATTCCTCTCTGGTATCATCCAGATGGTCATTGGCAAAACTTCAGACAGCCTGGACATTGCACTGGCTTAAGCAGGGATTGCGTGCGCTGCAGGATTTTAATCATGACGGCGTACCGTGTGTTTACTAATGCGTTTTCTTTAGACTGTGGTCCCCAGCTCTCTTCAGGTCATTGACCAGGTCCTGCCTGTAGTTCTGGGCCTGATCCCTCACCTTCCTCATGATCATTGATGCCCCACGAGCGTGAAATCTTGCATTGGACCCCAGACCCAGGGTGATTGACCGTCATCTTGATCTTCTTCCATTTTCTAATAATTGCGCCAACAGTGTTTCCTTCTCAACCAAGCTGCCTTTGCCTATTGTCCTGGTAGCCCATCCCAGCCTTGTGCAGGTCTACAATTTATCCCTGATGTCCTTACACAGCTCTCTGGTCTTGGCCATTGTGGAGAGGTTGGAATCTGTTTGATTGAGTGTGTGGACAGGTGTCTTTTATACAGGTAACGAGTTCAAAGGTGCAGTTTAATAAGGTATGAGTGGAGAACAGGAGGGCTCTTAAGAAAAACTAACAGGTCTGTGAGAGCCGGAATTCTTACTGGTTGGTAGGTGATCAAAATACTTATGTCATGCAATAAAATGCAAATTAATTATTTAAAATCATACAATGTGATTTTCTGGATTTTTGTTTTTAGATTCCGTCTCTCACAGTTGAAGTGTACCTATGATAAAAATTACAGACCTCTACATGCTTTGTAAGTAGGAAAACCTGCAAAAGTCGGCAGTGTATCAAATACTTGTTTCTCCCACTGTATAATTATATATACTTGATATGAATGATCCCAACGGGAATTGAACCCGAAACCCCTATCTCGACATGCTAGCACCGCACTCTTAACAACCGAACCACACAAGACCACAATCATGCCGTCATTACTATTCTGATCACAACTTGACCCCCTAACCTCTGTGTTCAGGCTGTTGGAGCAGCATGAGCAGGTGGAGCGGGAGAAGGAGGAGGTGGAGAGGAAGGTGGAGGAGCGGAGGAGGTGCTCAGGAGACAGAAGAACACCGAGACCGAGGCCAAGACCAGATTCACTCAGGAGGCATCACGACTCACTGCAGAGAACATGGTGTGTTGGGGGGACTGTGTGTGTGTGACTGACTGACTGTGTGTGGACTGACTGACTGTGTGTGTGTGACTGACTGTGTGTGTGTGACTGACTGTGTGTGACTGACTGACTGTGGTGTGACTGACTGACTGTTTGTGACTGACTGACTGTTTGTGACTGACTGACTGTGTGACTTGTTTGTGACTGTTTGTGGTGACTGACTGACTGACTGTTTGTGATTTTTGACTGACTGACTTTCTGACTGACTGACTGTTTTGGACTGACTGTGTGTGTAAGTCACTCCTTGTGATACTTACATTTTATTGCAGGACTTTGAAGAACAGCTCGACATGAAGGATCGTTGAAGGAAGCTACAAAATAAAATGAAGAGTCTTCAAACATCGAGAAAGGTAACATGATTATGCACTGACAAAGAAACTTCTGGTATATTCTATCACTTTGATATTCGCCTCATTTCCTGTTTTTTGGGGGGGGTTTCTTCCTCAGCCAATCAAACGCCAGCGCCCACTATTCCCAAAGAATACCTCGGATGTTGGAGTACAAGAGGGAGGATGAACCCAAGCTCATTCAATACATCATTCTGGTAATGAACACGTCACCATTCTGGGTAATGAACACGTCACATTTCTGGTATGAACACGTCACCATTCTGGGTAATGAACACGTCACCATTCTGGGTAATGAACACGTCACCCTATTCTGGGTAATGAACACGTCACCATTCTGGGTAACGAACAACGTCACCATTCTGGGTAACGAACAACGTCACCATTCTGGGTAATGAACCTCGCACATTCTGGTAACGAACACTCATCATCTGGTACTGAACACGTCACCATTCTGGTACTGAACCACGTCACCATTCTGGGTACGAACACGTCACCATTCTGGGTACTGAACCGTCACCATTCTGGTACTGAACACGTCACCATTCCTGGGAATGAACCCGTCCCATTCTGGTACGAACAACGACCATCGGAACGAACAACGTCACCATCTGGGTAACGAACAACGTCACCATTCTGGGTAACGAACACGTCACCATTCTGGGTAACGAACACGTCACCATTCTGGGTAACGAACAACGTCACCATTCTGGGTAACGAACAACGTCACCATCTGGGTACTGAACAACGTCACCATTCTGGGTACTGAACACGTCACCATTCTGGGTAACTGAACACGTCACCATTCTGGTACTGAGACCACGTTCGACCGTATTCTGGGTACTGAACACCGTCACATTCTGGGTACTGAACACCGTCACCATCTGGTCTGAACAACGTCACCTTATTCTGTGGTAACGAACACGTCACATTGCTGGGCAAACAGAACAACGTCGACCGTTATTTTCTGGGTAATTCGAACAATCGTCACCATTCTGTGGTATAACCGTTAACTATTGTTTCAACGTCACGCACTGATTTCTGGGTACTGAGACCGACTATTCTGTAAGCGTCAACCATTCTGGTGTATGAACCGAATTCTAACGCCGTCAGCCTGTTAACAAACGTACATTCCTGGGGTACGAACAAACGTCACCATT
>NW_019942827.1:119441-122134 GCF_002910315.2 Salvelinus sp. IW2-2015
ACCAGAAGAACACCGAGACGAGGCCAAGACCAGATTCACTCAGGAGGCATCACGACTCACTGCAGAGAACATGGTGTGTTGGGGGGACTTGTGTGTGTGACTGACTGACTTGTGTGGACTGACTGACTGTGTGTGACGACTGACTGTGGTTGTGACTGACTGACTGTGTGGATGACTGACTGTGTGTGACTTGACTGACTGTGTGATGACTGACTGACTGTGTGGATGCTGACTGTATACTACTGTGGACTGACACTGTTGTGACTGACTGACTGTTTGACTGACTGACTGTTTGACTGCTGCTGTGTGGACTGACTTTGTGACTGTTTTGACTGTTTTGTGTGTGTGACTACTGACTGACTGTTTGTGACTGACGTGTGTGTAAGTCACTCCTTGTGATACTTCATTTTATTGCAGGACTTTGAAGAACAGCTCGACATGAAGGATCGGTTGAAAGGAAGCTACAAAATAAAATGAAGAGTCTTCAAACATCGAGAAAGGTAACATATTATGCACTGACAAATAAACTTCTGGTATATTCTATCACATTTGATATTCGGCTCATTTCCTGTTTTTTGGGGGGGGTTTCTTCCTTCAGCAATCAAACGCCAGCGCCCACTATTCCCAAAGAATACCTCGGGATGTTGGGAGTACAAGAGGGAGGATGAAACCCAAGCTCATTCAATACATCATTCTGGGTAACTGAACACGCTCACCATTCTGGGTAATGAACACGTCACCATTCTGTGGTACTGAACACGTCACCATTCTGGGTAATGAACACGCACCATTCGGTGGTAATGAACACGTCACCATTCTGGTAGAACACGTCCACCATTCTGGTAACGAACACGTCACCATTCATGGGTAACGTCAACGTACTACGTCCCGAGTAAATCGTCACCATTCTGGGTAAACGTCATCATTCTGGGTAACGTCACCATTTCTGGTAACGTCACCATCTGTCTGAACGCCATTCGGTAACGTCACCATTCTGGCGTTTGTAAAACGTCACCTTCGGGGTAAACGCTTTCACCATTCTGGGTAACGTCACCATTCTGGGTAACGTCACCATTCTGATGAACGTCAACCACATTCTGGGACATGTACACGTCACCATTTCTGGCGGTTACACGAACAACGTCACCATTCTGGGTAACGAAACAACGTCACCATCTGGGTACGAACAAGTCACCATCTGGGTAACGAACAACGTCACCATCTGGCTGGGTAAACGAAACCAACGTCACCATGATCTGGGTAACGAAACAACGTCACCATTCCTGGTAGGTACGAACAACGTCACCAATTCTGGGTACGAACAACGTCACCATTCTGGGTAACGAACAAACGTCACCATTCTGGTAACGAACAACGTCCACTGGGTAACGAACAACGTCACCATTCTGGGTAACGAACAACGTCACCATTCTTGTTGGAGTTGACACTGTTTTTTATAGTATCACATGACCACACAGGTCTACATGGCCTAAGAAAATAGATCACACGAACCTGAGAGGATGAACTAACAACTAGTTCTCACTATGAAAGTGTGACATGTCAAACAACAGCAGCAGCAGTATACAGAGTTTGGCTCATGTCTGTAACTGGGTTGTGTTCATTAGGCATCAAATGGAAGAAAGACTGAAACCGGGAGGGACTACCTGCACTTGTCCAATAAGGAATGCCCTTTTTTTTAATGAATATTTTCGCAAAAAGCTTTCCGTTGTGTGTCCTACCACTCTGCTCTTTGTCAGGCCTGAAGCCCAGGTGGGTAGTGGTGAACATGATCCCCAACATGGCCGACCAGCTTCTCTTCCTGTGTATCCGTTAATCTGGCCCATGTTTGTAACTGTCCTATGTTTGCAGACCTGAAACCTAGGGGGGTAGTGGTGAACATGATCCCRAACATGGCCGCGCAGCTTCTCTTCATGTGTGTCCGCCACGCTGACTACCTCAACGACGGAGCCAAGCTCAAGTCTCTCATGAACGCCATAATCAGCGGTGTTAAGAAGGTCATCACGGTAAGCTGAGTCAGTGCTCTTATTCTGTTCCTGTTCTGCATTTCATAGTTCTTCATACGACACTGAAAAAAACTCATAACAGGCCCACTCACTTGTAAGCTCTTCTTCTTTTGTCCCTGGCGGAATGAATGACCTTGTTTACATTCAAATGCAGATGTTCTCAGGATTTTTGTTGTTTTTATGTTGTCATTTGTTTACCTTTTCTCAGGATCACCAAGCAGACTTTGAATTGCTGTCATTCTGGCTCTCCAACATGTACCACATGTTGAACTGTCTGAAGCAGTACAGTGGAGAGGAGGTAGGATTATCCCCTACCATTTTTTTTTATACTGCACACCATCAGGGATTCTATCCACAGAGAATGTACCAGTCCATATGTTGTTTCATATAGCATAGTAATACTCTGACCGAAAGATCTTTTTGTTATTATTATAAAATTGTTTCATTTTTATCCCGTATTTTCCACAGGAGTTTATGAAACAGAACAGTCCGCGTCAGAATAAGAACTGCTTGCAGAACTTTGACTTGTCTGAACACAGACAGATCTTCAGTGATCTGGCCATCCGTATATATCACCACTTTATATCTGTCATGGAGAAGACCCTTATACCTATGATCGGTAGGTTACTCTCATAACATAACAACATGATGTGCAGTACCAGTCAAAAA
>NW_019942827.1:124755-128506 GCF_002910315.2 Salvelinus sp. IW2-2015
CGTTCGAACACCTACTCATTCCGGGCATTTTCTTTATTTTCTACATTTTCTACATGGTAGATTAATAGTGAAGACATCAACACTAATGAAATAACACATATGGAATCATGTAGTAACCCCCACAAAAAAGTGTTAAACAAATCAAAATATATTTTGATTCTTCAAAGTAGCCACACTTGCCTTGATGACAGCTTAGCACACTTTGGCATTCCTACAGAGTAGGAGGGGGTTTGTCCACTAAGCTAAGTATCGCTGCAGAATCTGTGGTAGATGCTGGTTAAAGTGTGCGTTGAATTCTAAATAAATCACTGACAGTGTCGCCAGCAAAGCACATCACACCTCCTCCTCCATGCTTCACGGTGGGAACCACACATGCAGAGATCATCCGTTCACCTACTCTGCGTCTCACAAAGACACGGCGGATTGGAACCAAAAATCTCAAATTTGGACTCATCAGCCGATTTTCCACCAGCTAATGTCCATTCTCGTGTTGCTTGGCCTAAGGCAAGTCTCTTCTTATTTGGTGTCCTTAGTAGGGTTTCTTTTGGCAGCAATTTGACCATGAAGGCCTGATTCATGCAGTCTCCTCTGCAACAGTTGAAAGAAATTCCATCAAATAATTTTAACAAGGCACACCTGTTCATTTAAATGGTATTCCAGGTGACGACACAGGTATCGATTCTTGGACCTCTATGATTTTCAGGTTATATTAATCACATCTACCTGTGTTTGTGTCTGATCCTGTGTTGTCCAACATCTACCTGTGTTGTCCAACATCTACCTGTGTTTGTGTCTGACCCTGTGTTGTCCCAACATCTACCTGTGTTTGTGTCTGACCCCGTGTTGTCCCAACATCTACCTGTGTTTGTGTCTGACCCCGTGTTGTCCCAACAGGCTGTGAAACAGACTTTTTTCCTGGTGGGTGCGGCCACACTCAACAACATCCTGCTACGCAAAGACATGTGCTCCTGTAGGAAGGGCATGCAGATCAGGTAGGTGTTTGTGTTTGTGTGATGAACAAGACGAAACAGAGGAAGAGATGGAAAGTTAATTCCTCCCCAGCAAACAGTGAAAGTTCCTACAACGTATGTTAAATGTAGCAACATGATTCAGGTACCTGTCTGTATGTTACTGTAGGTAACGTAGCAACATGTTTCAGGTACCTGTCTGTAGTTACCTGTAGGTAAAGGTACGGCAAATACATGTTTAGGTACTGTCCTGTGATGTTACCTGATAAGTGACAACATGTTTAGTGTACCTGTCTGTATGTTACGCCGTAGGTAACGTGAGCAGTAGCATGTTTCATACTGTCTGTATTGTTACTGTAGGGTAACTGTAGCACAGTTTCAGAGTTCCTGGTCTGTATGTTGCGTAGGTAACGTAGCAGAGCATGGTTTCTAGTGGTACCTTGTCTGTAAGTGTGTGCCGGGGTGACGATAGAGGCAGACGATGTTTTCGGTACATGTCTGTGATGTGTTCCGTGGGTAGCGGTAGAAGCATGTTTTCAGGTCCATGTCTGTATGGATTGCCGGTAGGTTAACGGGTATCAAACGGATGTTTCAGGTACGCGCTGTCTTTGTATGGGTTGCCCGTGGTTCGGTACGTAGCAACATGGTTTCAGGTACTGTTGTATGTGTTGTGGGTAACTCGTTAGCAACATGGTTTTAGGTACTGTTGTTTGTGCCGTGGGTAACGTGCAACTCTGGTGTATGGTCCTGTCCGTGTATGTTGGCCAGTGGGGTAACGTAAGCAACACTACAGATATCAGGTGATGTTTCAGGTACCTGTTGTTGGTTGCCGTGGGTACCTGGGTGCAGGCATGTTTGGGTACCATGTTGTAGTTGCTGTGAGGTTAACGTAGAGACATGTTTTCAGAGGTACATTGTCTGTATTGTAACCGTAGGTGCGTGGAATGTTTCAGGTGTGAACATAGGTTTACCTGTTGGTTTTCAGGTTGATTGGAACCAACGACCTTCCGTTTACTGGCCGAACGCCCCTTAACCGCTACGCTACCTGTTTTSCAGGTGTAACATCAGTTACCTGGAGGAGTGGCTGAAGGAGAAGGACCTCGTGCAGGGTACCAGTGCCATGGAAACTCTGAAGCCTCTGTGTCAGGCTGCCTGGCTGCTGCAGGTCAACAAGACCACCGATGACGACGCCAAGGAAATCATAGAACAATGCTCTGAACTCAACACTGTACAGGTACTGAAGGATGKTGTACTACAGGGGTTCCCCAACTGGCGGCCTGCGGGGGGGGTTTTATTTGGTCTCCCCCGAAGTTTTCTGAGCCAAAATAAAGAAGTTTTTTTTGCGTTTTATTGTTGGACAATAAACACTGTAAAAGTACCAGGAAATCAGCTCCAAGTGATTTTAATTTGGGAAATCTGTTCCCAAGTATTCCCACTCGTAATAGAGAGATGTGATTTGTATACACATATAAGCAACGTTTGAAATTATTTTAGTGAAATATTATATCTGTTTGTGTYTTTCTTGCGGTRAATTTGAAGTCTGTAAATTATTAGTAGTTATGTTCRGGTCCCCCGACGATCCGCTCAAGAAAGGATCGTCCCGCGGRTGAATCTAGTWGATGATTCTTGCTATGCTACATTACCCATAATACTTTGACAAGAAGCRAACAAAATGTTGTACCGTATCCTTACAGATACTAAACACGGGCAATACTTTAGATTGACTGTTGTTTTGTGAATATTACTCAGTGTCACAGACAGAACCTTGTTTATTGTCCTGTTCTAGATTGTCAAGATTCTGAATTCTTACACTCCCATTGATGATTTTGAGAAACGGGTGGCGCCGTCGTTTGTCCGCAAAGTTCAGGTAAGGTGTAAATGTGCATCCCCCATCTCTGATCATGTGCACCTGAATTTATTATGAAATTATTTTAATCACAGCAGTTCCAGTATATGGAAATTCAAGACAATCCAAAAACCATTTCAATGAACTAAATTTAGGAAATGAATGTATTTCCCTTGTCCCCCAGGGCTTGCTCCAGGACCGTGAGGGAGGATCCTCCCAGCTGATGCTAGACACCCAGTATCGTATTCCATCACCTTTCCCCTTCAACGCCGTCCAATCTCAGCCCTGGAGCTACTACAAACTGCCTCAAGCCTCAGACTGGGCTTCATACCAGGTTAACCCCTTGATGCCTTGGGTACCCCGTCCTCTCAGCGCCTGGGCTACTACAACTCCATCCAGCCCAACGACTCATTCACCAGGTCTAACCTCTGACCCCTTCACCCCATCTCTTCACCCAGATACTACAAACTGCCATTCCCAGCCCAGACAATGGCTTCATCACCAGGTCTAAACTCCTGACCCCTTCACCCCATCCTCTCAGCCCTGGAGCTACTACAATCCATCCAGCCTCAGACTGATTCATCACCCAGGTCTGACCTCTGACCCCTTCACCCCGTCCTCTCAGGCCCTGGAGCTACTACAACTGCCATCCAGCCTCAGACTGGGCTTCATCACCAGGGTCTAACCCCTGACCTCTGGGGGAGGCGGTAGCCTTGACTTTAGAGAAGCGGTCCAGTAACCTTAAGGTTGCTGGTTTGAATCTAAGGGATGACGGGGGGGGAAAGCTGGCAGGAGTGAGGTGCCAGTGTCTCGGGTGCCACCAACTGCCATTGTAGCCAAATAGCCTTGTAAAAATGATTTAGTTGTTTTCATTTACACTCGTAATACAGTTTTGATAAAAAATATTACGCTGATGCCTGATGAATGTGTTGCAGAG
>NW_019942827.1:128872-132402 GCF_002910315.2 Salvelinus sp. IW2-2015
ATGAGAAATGCAGTTCTGTAGAAAACAGTTTTAAGTTCAATATCAAACTGTTTTTTTTCGTTATATAGTAAATTGAAATGTGTCCACTCAATGTTTTGGAGTAACATGCACAGTACATCAAATATGTATTTTTTGTTGTTGTTTTGAATATATATTTTGTAAATCATACTGTAGAAGTATTTTTGTATCTTAAATAATACACTGAACAAAAATAAAAATGCAACAATTTAATTGATTTTACAGAGTTACAGTTCATYTAAGGAAATCAGTCCCATTGAAATAAATGTATTAGGTCCTAATCTATGGATTTCACATGARTGGGAATACAGATATGCATCTGTTGGTCACAGATAACTTTTTAAAAAAGGTAGGGGCTTGGATCAGAAACCCAGTCAGTATCTGGTGTGACCACCATTTGCCTCATGCAGCGTGACACATCTCCTTCACATTAGAGTTGATCAGGCTGTTGATTTGTGGCCTGTGGAATGTTGTCCCACTCCTCTTCAATGGCTGTGTGAAGTTTCTGGATATTGGCGGGAACTGGAACACGCTGTCTTACACGTCGATCCAGAGCATCCCAAACATGCTCAATGGGTGACATGTCTGGTGAGTATGCTGGCCATGGAAGAACTGGGACATTTTCAGCTTCCAAGAATTGTGTACAGATCCTGGTGATATGGGGCCGCGTATTATCATGTTGAAATGAGGTGATGGAGGAGGATGAATGGCTCGACAATGGGCTTCTCGTCACGGTATCTCTGTGTATTCAAATTGCCATCGATAAAATCATTATCCGTAGCTTATGCCTTGCCCATACCATAACCCCACCAACACCATAGGCCACTCTGTTCACAATGTTGACATCAGCAAACTCATCAGTTTTCTGTTCAGCAAACGCTCTCCCACACAACGCCATCAGCAAACGCTCTCCCACACAACGCCATACATTCTGTCTGCCACCTGCCCGGTACAGTTGAAACCGGGATTCATCCATGAAGAACACACTTCTCCAGCGTGCCAGTGGCCATCGAAGGTGACCATTTGCCCACTGAAGTCTGTTACGACACCGAACTGCAGTCAGGTCAAGACCCTGGTGAGGACGATGCACACACAGATGAGCTTCCCTGAGACGGTTTCTGACAGTTTGTGCAGAAAGTCTTCGGTTGTGCAAACCCACAGTTTCATCAGCTGTCTGGGTGGCTTGTCTCAGACGATCCCACAGGTGAAGAAGCCCGGATGTGGAGGTCCTGGGCTGGCGTGGTTACACGTGGTTTGCGGTTGTGAGGCCGGTTGGACTTACTGACAAATTCTATAAAATGACATTGGAGGTGGCTTATGGTAGAGAAATTAACATTAAATTCTCTAGCAACAGCTCTGGTGGACATTCCTGCAGTCAGCATGCCAGTTGCACGCTCCCTCAACTTGAGACATCTGTGGCATTGTGTTGTGATAAAACTGCACATATTAGAGTGGCCTTTTATTGTCCCCAGCACAAGGTGCACCTGTGTAATGATCATGCTGTTTAGTCTGCTTCTTGATATGCCACACCTGTCAGGTGGATGGATTATCTTGGAAAATGAGAAATGCTCACTAACAAATGCTCACTAACAAATTGGTTCACAAAGTTTTAAAGAAATACGCTTTTTTGAGAGAAATATGTGCGTAGGGAACATTTCTGGGATTTTTTTTATTTCAGTTCATGAAACATGGGACCAACGCTTTACATGTTGTGTTTATATTTTTYTACAGAGCCTTCAGAAAGTATTCATACCCCTAGACTTATTCCACATTTTGTTGAGTTACAGCCTGAATCCAAAGTTGATTAAATTTAGTGTTTTTCTCACCCATCTATACACAATACCCCATAATGATGAAGTGAAAACATATTTGTAAACATTTTTGCAAATGTATAAAAAATGTAATACAGAAATATTTAATTTACATACAGTACACTCCTGAGTCATGTTTAAAATATATATATTTTAAGCATGATTCAACTTATTGTGTGTAGGCCAGTGATTGTATTGTGGTATTGTGTGTAGGCCAGTGAAGACAAATCTAAATGTAATCCATTTTAAATTCCGGCTGTAACAACAATGTAAAGGGAAAAAGTCAAGGGGTGTGAACACTTCCTGAAGGCACTGTAAATATATGTGCCTAAAATGAATTACATGCGAATAAAATGTTGATTTCTGTTTGTTTTTTTTGTAAGGATTTCTTACACATATGCAAACGTATACACTTTAGACTACATGATCGCATCAGTGTTGACCATGTCTAGAATATTTTATATTATATTATGGTTGAAGGAAAAACCATTAACTATTTTTTGCGTCAAGCACAACAACATTAGCGGTAATGGAAGTGACAACAATTTTGTTTTATCATATAGTKGCTATTGCGCACTTGATGGATCTAGCCTACATAGCGCCGCTGGCAGCCTCCCTCCTCTCTCCAGGAAAACATCTTTCCTCTGACGTCATGAGAGCTGCATCAGCTGTGAGCCCCGCGTCCTTTAGCTTGCAAAATATACTCTTTTTTTATTTATTTTTTTGCTGCCCGCATCTGCTCTGACAACGGGAATATATATGATATTTTCCACAAACCCTGAAATGGCTACACAGGAGGTACAACCGAATGAGACTCTCACTAACCTAAAAGCGGAATCGGACACGTTGAAAACGAAGCTCGAGGACGAAAGAMCGAAGCTGCACGATGTCGAACGTGAGTGGTGCTGAAAATGAGACACGAGACGGAAGGCCCCGCGAACCAAAACATGCTCTGCCTTCCGAATAGTACTGCATGAAAAATGTCAACACGACCCATATCAGAATATATATACGAGGCCTATATTGTGAATTGGTCATATTGCTATTATCAYGCTACGGTGAGCACTGACTCGGTCATACGAGGAAAATAGATAATTCTTCATTCATTTGTAAATGGTTATTATATTTGAAGCCACTTGCTCGCCTATGTATTAATATTACTCGGATTTGTTCAAATGACAAGATGAATTTCCAGCTGCAATTAGACATATAGCTTAGGCTTTGGTGGAATTTACTCCACTATTTGCTATTTCGTTTCACACTCAAACGCACAGTTTTATTACAGCCGAGATTGGTGTTTAAAACATTATTCATTCTTGATTTATGCTTAGTTTGTCGACCTTGTTGAGATCAGAGAGATTAATTTTAACATCTCTAACCGTTGACTGCGGTTTAATATGAATCCCCAGCCCGGTGGGGTGTTTTAATGCTAGAACACATTAAGACCGTGCTCAGCTCAGGGTATGATAACACCATAAGCAAACGTTGGATCTTGGTCCCTACAACAGTACAGTAACGTTGGATCTTGGTCCCTACAACAGTACAGTAACGTTGGATCTTGGTCCCTACAACAGTACAGTAATGTTGGATCTTGGTCCCTACTACAGTACAGTAATGTTGGATCTTGGTCCCTACTACAGTACAGTAACGTTGGATCTTGGTCCCTACAACAGTACAGTAACGTTGGATCTTGGTCCCTAC
>NW_019942827.1:132427-143153 GCF_002910315.2 Salvelinus sp. IW2-2015
AAATATTACGCTTGATGCTGATGAAATGTGTTTTTTATTTTGGGCTAGAAACCATTTTGGGATTTCTAAAGAGAAGTAAACATGCTTGGTAGTTATAAGTGAGAAAACCTACTTCTCAGCTAGATGAATGAGAAAGACTTGGGTAGGTATAGTGAAGAACCTTTACTTCTCAGCTAGATGAGAGAGAAATGCTTGGTAGTATAGTGAGAAACCTACTCTCCCGGATGAGATGAGAAATTGCAGTTCTGAGAACAGTTTATAAGTGCATATCAAAATACAGTTTGGGGTCGTTAATAGTCTAAATTGAAATTGGTCCACTTCAATTTTTGGATGTATAACGATAGCCGCACAGTACATCAAATATGTCTTTTTTTGTGTTTTGGAAGTGAGATATTTTAATAAATCATACTGTAGAAGTATATTTCTGTACTTAAATATACACTGAACATAATAAAAAGGCAATCGAGATTTAAGTGATTTTACAGACACAGTTCATGGAAGGAAATCAGTCCCATTGAAAATAAATGTACTTTGTAGGTCCCGAATCTCATGGATTTCAACAATGATTTGGGGAATACAGATATTTGCAATCTGTCTAGTCACACAGATAACTTTTTTAAAAAAGGTAGGCGGCTTGGATCAGAAAGCCAGTCAGTAGTGTGGGCCCATGTGACCACCCATTGCCTCATGCTCAGCAGGACAGCATCTCTCTGCTCACAATAGAGTTTGATCAGGCTGTTGATTTGGGCCGTGAATATTGTCCCAACTCCTCTTCAATATGGCTGTGTAGAAGAGTTTCGATAATTGGACGACGAAAGCTGGAACACGCTGTCTTGACAAACGTTTCGATCTCAGAGGCAATCCCAAAACCACTAGGCTTCAATGCGGTAATGTCTGGTGAGCTATGCTGGCCAGGGAAGTCTACTGGGAATCCATTTTCAGTCTATACCAAGACCCTTCTATGGTGATATGAGTTTCCGCGTATCATTCCCTGTTTCAAATTGGAAAAGGTGGATGGAGGAGGACTGAAGGCCTCGACAAGAGGCTTTCGTCACTCGGTAACTCCTGTGTAATTCAAATTGCCATCGATAAAATCATTATCCGAGTGGCTTATGGCCTTGCCCGCAATAACACATAACCCCACCAAACACCGAGGCCACTCTGTTCACTTAATGTTGACAATCAGCAAACTCACATCAGTTTGCGGTTTCTAGCTACACGCTCTCCCCACACAACGCCATCGAGGGTCAAACGGCTCTCCCAACTCTCCAACGCCATGTACACCGTGTCTGCCACCTGTCCGGGACAGAGTTGAAAACCGGGCAATTGCAATCTATACTGGAAGTTTTCATCACTTCCTCGCAGAGGCCGTGCCAGTGCCGATCGAAGTGACCACTTTTCCCACTGAATGTGTGCATTCAGGTTAACGACATCACAGCAACTTACCATTCCAGGTCTATCATACCCTGGTTGAGTTACGACAGAGAGCAGCAGTCTAGATTGCCAGTCTATTCCCTGCGAGACGACGTGTCTCTTCCCCTGACAGTGTTGCAGAAAGACTTCAAGCTATGTAGTCATGACCAAAATCCCAAGTTATGAATCGCGTGTTTACCGTGTGCGAACATGGATGGACCCCTGCAGGGAAATGATCTGCAGGTGTGAAAGGCAAAGCAGCGCGGATGTGGAGTTCGGTCCTAGGGGCATGGCGTCGGTAACACATGCGTCTCAGGCTGCTGTGAGGCCGGTTGGAGCTGATGGCCAGAATTCATCATAAAATGGCATGGAGAGGAGCTAGGCACCATCATGGTGTGAGAGAAATTAACATTAAATTCTCGTTACTAGGCATTACCAGCTCTTGGTGGACATTGCCTGCGTTCAGTCAGCATGCACCATTGCACATCTCCCGCAATCTATATGCCGATCCATTCTTCGCATTGGTGTTGTGCACAAACACATCGATACATCTACATATGGCTGCCTATTTCTATTGCTCCGCAGCACTAATGAGTGCACCTGGTGTAATGCCTCCAGCACGATTAGTCTGACCAACTTGCTATGCCCACACCGTCCAGGTTGGATAGATTATCCTCTGAGAGTACCATGAGAAGACTGTACACTTACTACACGGGATGGTAAACAAATTGGTTCACAAAATTTTTAACAGTAGACTCTACGCTTTTCATGCAGTAAAATAAAGTGCAAATCATGGGAACATTTGCTGGGATAATTATTTGAATCTTTCATCTATTCCATGAAACATTGGAACAACGCTCACTATCTTACATGTGATAGTGATTGATATTTTTGTACAGAGCCTTCAGATAAGTATCATACCCCCCTACTTTAAATAGCACACCCTTGTTATTTTGAATCGTATGGTCCACATAATGATCATTAATTTTGCTGGAAGTACTATGAATTTGAGTCATTACAGCCTGAATTCAAACGTTGATTAAATTTAAAGGTGTTGTATCTATTTGCTCATCCCACCTACTATAGTACACAATACCATCAATAATATGAGGTGAAACTCCAACTTGTAGACATTTTTGCAAATGAGTATGATACAATAGGAACTACAGAAAAGCTTGACACTTTACATACAGACACTCCTGAGCATATGTGTAAAATATATATATTTTAAGCCATGATTCCATTTTGACATTGTAGGCGATATTGTGGTCGGTACACATATAGAACGACTGCGATTAGGCCACGTCTCGAAAACACATCTAAATGTAATCCATATTTAAGTTCCGCATGTAACAACAATCTTGTAAAGCGCGGAAAAAAGTTCAAGGCCGTGTGAACACTTCCTGAAGGCACTGTAAATATCATGTGCCTAAAATGCATACATGCGAATAGAGCAATGTTCGAATTTTCTGTTTGCAGGGATTATTTGTGTAAAGGCATGTTCTACACATATGCGCAAAACGTATACACTTATAGACTACACATGATCGCATCAGTGTTTGACCACTTCTAGGGAATATTCTGCTATATTAGAATTATGCGTGTATGAAGGAAAAACACCTTAATGAGCTATTTTGTTCTGTGCGTCCAAAGCATCATCTACCACATTAGCGGGTAATGAAGGTGACAACAATTTTGTTTTCAGATCATAAGTACTCTATCGCCAGCACTTGATGATCGAACCCTACATAGCCTCTCGTGGCATGTAACCTGCCCTCACCTACTCCTCTAGGCAAAAAACAGTCCTTTCAACCTGACGTCATGGAGAGCGGCGCATCAGCTGTGAGCCCCGCGCTCCTTTAGCTTGCAAAAAAATATACTCTTTTTTTATTTATTTTTTGCTTGCCCGCATTCTGCTCTGACAACGGAATATATATGATATTTGTCGCAACCCATATCAAATGAGGAGCCTTTCACAGAGGTACAACTCCGAATGAGAGCTACTGCGACTAAACCATAAACAAGCCACGAATTCGAACAAAAGCGGGATTCGAGAAAAACGAAGAGCCATCAAGAGACGTAAAGATGATCGCTGCACAGACTGTGTCGAATCGGAGTGCGCTGTCCTGAAATACACCGATACTGAAGACCCCAGTGCGAACCAATTACATGCTTTCCAGCCATCCGGCATATAGAATGCATGAAAAAAATGTCACTCTACGAAACCCAATATCAGCAAATATATATACGATGCCGTATAATTGTAATTGTCATATTGCTATATCAGGCCTACGTGAGCACGGACCGGTCATACGAGGAACATCATAGGAATAATTCTCTTACATATTCAGTTCTAAATGGAATTTCAGTTATATTTGAAGCCACTGGCATCGCCGAGGTATTAATATTACTCGAGATTTGTTCAAAAGATGACAGATGACCACATTTCTACAAACTGCAGAGTAACTTAAGAGCGTTAGGCATTTCGGGGTGAAGTTACTCCACTATATTTCTATTTCGGTCACACTAGCAATCTGCACCCAGAGGTTTTAGATGAGACAGCCAGAGTAATGTGTTTAAAACAGTATTCATTCTGATTTATCGCTTCAAGTTTGTCGACCTTGTTGAAGATCAGAGAGATATTTTTAACATCTTAACACGTTGACTGCGGTTTAAATATGAATCCCCAGGCCCGGTGGGTGTGGTTTTTTAATGCTTAGAACACATTAAGACTCCAGCTGCACTTCACCTCAGGGTATGATAAACTCCTCATAAGGACACGCAACAGTGATCTTTGTCCCTCGTACAACCAGCTCACATACAAGGAAGAGTTAACCGGTGTTGGGGATTTTTTATTACCTCCTTTGATGGTCTCCTACTACAAGTACAGTAACAGTATTCGCGATCTTGTCCACTACTACAGGGTACATAATGTTGGTTCTTGGTTCCCATACTACAGACACGTAATCTGTAATGGCTAGTAGCTACACGATTGGATTTCATCCGGAATGGCGAATTACCATCTTTGGCCAGGTCGCTGGGCACAGCCAGATTAGGTATCAAGTAGGAAATCTAATATGAAAATATGAGCAGAGGGATAGAGAGAGATAGTCAAAGTTGTGGCTCCTATAACGCTATTGCTACGAGCAAATGGTTGGGTTGAAGACACGGATAGTGTGATTAGGTGGTGGAGACCCATTGAATACTTCATGGATGGTTTGATGGCTCTATGATTCCAACGTCTAAAGATCGCCATTTGGACTGTTTGGAATGCATGGAGTTAACATGGTTATTCATTGTGGATGTGGAACAGACATCAGTGGTTTGGGTATATAATATGTCAACTTACATGTGGCGACACATATTGATGCTTTTTGCAGTGCCCAAACATAACCTTTCCGGGTACCTTCCAGAAGCTCTGGGTGAACGTTATGTTCGTAATGTTAATGTAAAATTGCTCTAGACAATCAAAAACTATGTCCAGGCCCAGGAGAAAGTACAATTGATCTATTTCAACATGAGAATAAGATTTACTAAAAGGAATGCACGAGGGGAGAGTCCTAATTAGTGGTTGATCAAGTCTGAGGATTTACTGCCTTAATACCCAACCCTGGGGCTCCAGTAGTTTCCACGTTTGGTAAATCGTAACACAAAAACAGACGAGTAATTGTACTGCTGAAGAGGCTATGTGAAACTGTTTGTCAAGAGACAGATAATATTCTCGAGCACGCTGGATATCATCCTGGACATATTCCATCGTATTAAAGACATTATCCAGTATCCAAGTCACCAAGTATATGTTAAAAAATTGAAGACTAAGTGTGCCATTTTCTAGACGCTTGTGAGCAGGGTCGTCGAAACCCTGGAGCCGTGGGCGGGGAATGACGCCATGGCGAGGATTTTCAAGAAATGCGAATATGCACTTAAACCGCTCGAGCCATCGCAAGGGTCTGCTATAGTAAAAAAACAGGCTCTATACCAGATGCGGGCTGTATCTTAGTCTGTTCATTCCACATCTGTAAAGATCGTATCTACTGGAAGCAGCTAATTTGAACGGAATGTCAAGGCAGATAGTAGGTTATCTGAGAGCCTACTTGGATAATCAGTGGATCAATTGTGTCCCTACGCTACGTACAGTATAACGATTGGATCTTCCGGTTCCCATACGTACAGTACTACACCAGGTAACGTGGATCTTCGGTCTCACTACCGAGTTACAGTAAATGTTGGATCTTGGTCCCTACTACCAGTAACTGTAGTTGGATCTTGGTCCCTACAACAGTACAGTAACGTTGGATCTCTGTCCCTACTACAGTACAGTAACATAGGATCTTGGTCCCTACTACAGTACAGTAACGTTGGATCTTGGTCCCTACAACAGTACAGTAATGTTGGATCTTGGTCCCTACAACAGTACAGTAATGTTGGATCTTGGTCCCTACAACAGTACAGTAACGTTGGATCTTGGTCTCTACTACAGTACAGTAACGTTGGATCTTGGTCCCTACTACAGTACAGTAATGTTGGATCTTGGTCCCTACTACAGTACATTGACGTTGGATCTTGGTCCCTACTACAGTACAGTAACATAGGATCTTGGTCCCTACTCCCTACTACAGTACAGTAACGTATGATCTTGGCCCCTACTACAGTACAGTAACATAGGATCTTGTTCCCTACTACAGTAACATAGGATCTTGTTCCCTACTACAGTACAGTAACATAGGATCTTGGTCCCTACTACAGTAACATAGAATCTTGGTCCCTACTACAGTAACATAGAATCTTGGTCCCTACTACAGTAACATAGAATCTTGGTCCCTACTACAGTCCACCAGGTGGCAGAGAAGGTGGATGGACTGGGCCAGTTTATCATGAAGACCCGGCGGACTCTGAAGGGACATGGAAACAAAGTTCTCTGCATGGACTGGTGTAAGGACAAGAGGAGGATCGTCAGCTCGTCACAGGTGAGTTTTAGATTATTGGGTAGATTTCTGAAGTCCTAAAAAAAAATTGTTCATGCAGTCACCGCTCTTGATATATGGACGGTCGATGTCCGTGGTACCTGAAATGAATGGTAAAAAAAAAGATTTTGTATCATATTGACAAGATAGTCGWGTGACCGCTCTAACAATGGAAATAGATGTCTTCAAAGATGGAAGGCAGGCGGGAGGAGTCGAGATCAGGTGGGACCATTCTAGCCAATGTGAGGGCAGATGTGCACGTGAACAACAGGCACAACTTCGATATAAAGTCGTTTTTTTCAAAGTGGCCGAAATGCCACGTGCGTCCACTTATATCAGTTCATTCGTAATAATCTAACCATTACGAAACTTATATTCAATCAAATAAGCCTCGCATAGCAAATGAGCAATTCCCCCCCCAAAAAATTTGCTGACCAAATTTCGACACTCATTYTCCTCCATACAAAAATTCCTCACTTTGTGGTCTTATTTTCGTGGACAGATTTTCGGCGGAATAAACCTCTCTCGCTTCGACCTCTTCCTCTCTTCTTGTTAGCTCATCATCGCTGAATTTGAGGTTTTTGGGGAAGTRTCCTAAAACAGGATGTGTATATTTCAGTAGCCACCTCTGAGATACTGACGGTCGCTGTCCATGGTGCTGAGTTTTTTGTTTTTGTTTAAAATAATAGTGTAATGAAACAGGCAGGGAGCAGGTCTCGAACCCTCGACCTTCTAGCCCGAGGTCCGGRGCGCTATCGACTGTGCCGCAAAAGCYTGCTCGTGCGGCAGAGCCGATTTKCGCGCTTATAAACCCAGGGTCGTTACAATATGCACTGCTTTCAGTAGTTATAACATTTGTAGCATTTAGCATTTTTGTTGGAAATGTAGAGAATGTTAGGCCTGTGTGCCACTTGTAATGTTTTTTCCTGAATCTAACTTCTTTTCAGGATGGAAAAGTGATTGTATGGGATGCCTTCACCACTAACAAGGTAGGGAACCTTTTCTTCTCTGTCCAGAAAGGCTATAGAGTTGACAAATGCTTGGAGAAATAGCAAGACTGTAGTCATTTCATCTGATTTTGGATGAACGAGAACATTTTGTGCATCCCGAATGGCACCCTATTCCCTACATGTTGCACTACTGACCAGTGCCCTATGGACCTGTGGTGGTGACCAGGGTGGCCAGTGCCCTATGGACTTATGGCGTGGCCCAGGGTGGTCAGTGCCCTATGGACCTGTGGCGTGGCCCAGGGTGGTCAGTGCCCTATGGACCTGTGGCGTTGGGCCAGGAGTGGTCAGTGCCCTATGGACTTTATGAGCGTGGCCCTGGTGTGGTTCCAGTTGCCCTATGGACTTTGCGTGCCAGGGTGGTCAATGGCCCTATGGACCTATGGTGGTGGCCAGTTCCCTATGGGACTACTGGCGGGCCCGGGGTGGGTCAGTGCCTATGGACTTGTGGCGTGGCCAGGGTGGTCAGTGCCTATGGACCTGTAGTGGTGGCCAGGGTGGTCAGTGCCCTTGGACCTGTGCGTTGGCCCAGGGTGGTCAGTGCCCTATGGCCTGTTGGCGTGGCCCAGATGTGGTCAGTGCGCCTGTGGATCTGTGGCGTGGCCCAGAGGTGGGTCAGTGCCCTATGGACTGTGCGTGGCCGCGGGGTGTCAGTGCCTATGGGACCTGTGGTGGTGATCCAGGTTGTCAGTGCCTATTGGACCTGTGGCGTGGGCCCAGGGTGGTCCAGCTATGCCTGGGGGCAGTATGCCTTGACCTGTGGCGTGGCCCAGGAGTGGTCAGTGCCTATGACTGTGGGTGGCCAGGTGGTAGTGCGTGGAGTAGGGGTCAGGGTGTCCAGTTGCCCTATGGACTGTGGTGGTGGCCAGGCCTGCCGTGCGGTCCAGTCGCTGCTGTGGTGGTCCCCGGGTGGTCAGTGCCTATGGACCTGTGTGGTGCAGTGCGCTAGTCCATGTGGTGGTCCCAGGGTGCAGCCTATGGACCTGTGGTTGGTGGCCAGTGCCCTTATGGACATGTGTGGTTCCCCAGGGTGGTCAGTGCCCTATGGACCTGTGGTGGTCCCCAGGGTGGTCAGTGCACTATGGACCTGTGGTGGTGGCCAGTGTCCTATGGACTTGTGGTGGTCCCCAGGGTGGTCAGTGCCCTATGGACCTGTGGTGGTGGCCAGTGTCCTATGGACTTGTGGTGTGGCCACCTTTGAAATCTGATTGGCCACCACAGTGCCCCCCCCCCCAGAAAGATCTGTTACATCATCTCTGAATATATTTGTCATTTTCACCCAGAATCATCAATCTCATAGGAGAAAAAAACCATCAGAGCGACTGAAACAGCGCCTCTCTGTCTCCGTATGTGTTGCCCATGTATCTGATGCTGTCAGGCCAAAGAGAGTATGACATGTCATTCTTTTTGGCCAGACAGCGTTAGATACATGGGCTACATATGGATGGGCACTTCTACTGTAACTCTATAGCAGCACTCAAGGGGCTTGAATTTTCGAGGTCTACCCTTAGACTTAGTAGTGTCCACCGTGAGTGACAGAACACTGAGCCAATCACGGRGCAATGCTCCGTATTATCCGCTGGCCTGACCCCACCGCCACAGAAAGCACTGAGCTAGGCTGAAACACCTGCATTTTGGAGCTGCCTTGCTCAAGAAAAATGTTTGTATGCAGCGTCTTTTTTTTCCGTTGTTTGCAAACTGATATGTGACACGTATTYATGCCAAAATAACAGACAAACCCTAAAGAAATACAATTATWTATTTTTTTTGCTAAAAATGTGGGGCAAAAAAACAGGTGGGTCTCTGCCCTGAATGACAGGTCGCCACTGCRCGAATGAGAAATAATTGTATAKATMTATATGTTAACATCTTTTGGAAAACCTGGCTTCCCTTGACATCCATGAATACACACCACTTGGTAGGCTGAATGTCATTACCCTTGTGGTGTTTGTAATAGATGTCCCTTTGCATTCAAATGGCGGGTGCACAGTCTGACAGTACGCTGTTCGCATGCTGGAATACTTTTGGAGTAGACGTGGAGCAGGTAATCCTACTAACCTACTTTTGAGTGATTTGGTATCGACAAGCAGAATTGAAAACATTATGGACTGGTTGTTGTTCATGACTCACATTAAAAAAACGTAAAATACATTTTACCAGTTGAATTACATCCTTTACTATACAGAGCCCATAAATAAATGGTAGTGGATGAGGTCCTTCTTACAAAAGATAGAACACCCTTAGAATGTCACTGGTATTATAGGACACCCCTGAAAGACTGTACTGGTATTATGACACCCATGGCCATGTCCAGCAGTTGATTATAGACACCCCTGAGATGTCACTATTATGGACACCCTTGCATGTCCTAGGTATTATAGACACCCTGAATGTCCTGGTATTATGGACACCCCTAGGATGTCACGCGTATTATGGACACCCCTTGCATGTCCTGGTATTATAGACACCCCTGAAGTCCTGGTATATATAGACACCCCTGGATGTCACGGTATTATGTGACCACCCTTGACATGTCCTGGTATTATAGACACCCCTGGATGTCACAGAGTATTATAGACACCCCTGGATGTCACACGGGTATTATAGGGAACACCCCTGGAATGTCCTGGTGATTTATAGACACCCCTGGCCGATGTTCACGGTATTATAGACACCCCTGAATGTCCTGGTATTACTAGACACCCCTGAATGTCACGGTATTATAGACACCCCTGAAGTACCCGGTATTATAGACACCCCTGGATGTCACAGTATTATAGACACCCCTGAATGTCTGGTATTATAGACACCCCTGGATGTCACGGTATTATAGACACCCCTGAATGTCCCGGTATAATTACCACTCTGGATGTCATAAACTCCTGACCTTGAATGCCAACACCTGTAACACCTTTTTGCACAATTGATGATTGATTTGAACAGGGAAAATGTACCAAACCTCAGCTGAAGCATTCATGCGGTTGAATCATCAGGAATTACAGTATATTGAAAAAAAATCCAACCTTGCATCGATTAAGGTTTAAAAAAAAAATGTTGTAGGAACCCTAAACTGGGTCTGTGCCCGAACTTGACCACCCCATTCCAAATGTTAGTCAAAATAGTGTCACTATTTTTATAGATTTTTACCTTTTGAGTCCCATGAAACCAAGGTCTCCTTTTGAAAGGGATCCCTGCATCACAACAATTACACAGTCAAATCAAAACTAAATCAAATCAAATTTGTCCTCTAGGAGCATGCAGTGACCATGGTGATGCTGATTGTATCTTTATAATGGTGTCCTCTAGGAGCATGCAGTGACCATTGCCGGCACCATCTCTCCT
>NW_019942827.1:143399-154050 GCF_002910315.2 Salvelinus sp. IW2-2015
TATGTTCAGTAATCCACCTCGAGAGACTGAACGGTCACGCTGTCCATGGTGCTGAGTTTTTGTTTTGTTAAAAGTAATAGTGTAATGAAAACAGGCAGGAGCAGCGTCCGAACCCTCGACCTCTGCTAGCCCGACGTCCGGCTGCGCTATCCTGTGCCGCCAAAAAGCTGCATTCGTCGGCAGAGCCCGATTTCGCGTTATAAAACCCGGGTTCGTTACAATATGCACTGCTTTCAGTAGTTTATAACATTTGTAGCATTTAGCATTTTTGTTGGAAATGTAGAGAATGTTAGGCCTGTGTGCCACCTTGTAATGTTTTTTCCTGAATCTAACTTCTTTTCAGGATGGAAAAGTGATTGTAATGGATGCCTTCCCACTAACAAGGTAGGAACCTTTCTTCTCTGTCCAGAAAGCTATAGAGTTGACAAATGTCTCGAGAACATAGACGGAATGATCATGTAGTTGACATGATAATGCTTGTGAGTATGCCACATATCATCAGTGATGACAGAGAGATTGATGAACCACAAGAATGGCAACGTCCCAAGTGCACCTCTGCACCTACGGACCTGTGGGTGGCCAGGGTGGCAGTGGCCCTATGGACCTGCTGTGGCGTGCCCAGGGTGGTCCAGTGCCCTAATGACACCTGTGGGCGTGGCCGTGGTCATGCCCGTGGCCTGTGGGGTGGTCAGTGCCCTATGGACCTGTGGTTGTGGCCCAGTGCCCTATGGACCTGTGTGGCGTGGCCAGTGCCCTATGGACTTATGGCCGTGCCCGCGGTGGTCAGTGCCCTATGGACTTATGGCTGTCGCCCAGGGCTGGTCATGGCCCTAGACCTGTCTGGTGGTGCCCATGGACTGATGTCGCCAGGGTGGTCAGTGCCAGACTGGGACCTGTGGACGTGGACCAGGGTGGTCAGTGCCCTATGGACCTGTGGCGTGGCCCAGGGTGGTCAGTGCCCTATGGACTGCTGCGTCCCAGGCGTGGTCCACAAGTGCCCTGGACCTGTGGTGGGTGCGTCCTAGTGGTCAGTGCGCCCAGACTGTGAGGGTGGTCAGGGTGCGTCAGGCCCTATGGCACCTGTGTCGGTGAGTGCCTATGGACCTGTGGGTGGCCAGGGTGGTCAGTGCCCATTTGGACCTGTGCGTGGTGGCAGGGTGGTCAGTGCCCATTGACCTGTGGTCGGTGGACCAGTGGTTCACCCAGGATGCCCTATGGACCTGGTGTCCCGGTGTGTCAGTGCACCTATGGACCTGTGGTGGTCCCAGGCCGGTGGCAGGCACTATGGACCCGTGGTCAAGGATCTTGTGTGGTCCCCAGGGTGGTCGTGCCTACTGTGGGACCTTGTGTCCCCAGGGTGGTCAGCGCACTATGGACCTGTGGGTGGTGCCAGTGTCCTATGGACTTGTGGTCTGTGGCCACCTTTGAAATCTGATTGGCCACCACAGTGCCCCCCCCCCCCCCCCAGAAAGATCTGTTACATAAACTCTCTGAATATATTGTCATTTTCACCCGAATCATCAATCTCATAGGAGAAAAAAACCATCAGAGCGACTTGAAACAGCGCCTCCGGTCTCCGTATGTGGTTGCCCATGTATCTGATGCTGTCAGGCCAAAGAGAAGTATGACATGTCATCTCTTTTGGCCACGACAGCGTTAGATACATGGGCTACATATGGATGGCACTCTACTAATATAGCAGCACCCAAGGGTTGAATTTCGAGGTCTACCCTTATTACTTAGTAGTGTCCACCGTGAGTGACAGAACACTGAGCCAATTCACGTGGCAATGCCTCCGTATTATCCGCTGGCCTGACCCCACCGCCAACAGAAAGCACTGAGCTGGCTGAAACACCTGCATTTTGGAGCTGCCTGCTCAAGAAAAATGTTTGTATGCAGCGTCTTTTTTTTCCGTTTGTCTGCAAAACTATATGTGACACGTTATTGATGCCAAATTAACAGGACAACCCTAAAGAAATACACAATTTATATTTTTTTGCTAAAATATGTGGGCAAAAAAAACAGGTGCGGTCTCTGCCCTGAATACCACGCCTGATCGCCCACTGCCCGACACTTCTATTGAGAACAATATTGTAATAAATTGTATAACCTGTTACACTCTTTTGAAAAACCTGCTTCCACTGACATACCTAGATCCCCATATGGGACTGAATGCATTACCCTTGTGGTGTTGTATCGATGTCCCTTATGACATATACAAATGGCGGGGGCACAGGGCATCTGTTCGCATGCTGGAAATACTTTTGGAGTAACAGTGGAGCAGGTTAATCCTACTAACACTACTTTTGCAGTTGACGTTGTTCGACAATTCCAGATTGAAAACATTATCATGGTTTGTTCTATGACTCAAAAACGTCACAATAAACATTTTACAGTTGATTACATCTTTTACTATACAGCCCATAAATAAATGCTAGTGGATGAGGATCCCGTTACAAAATAGAACCCCTGAAATGTGCATGGTATTATAGACCACCCCCTGAAATGTCACGAGGTATTAAGACACCCCTGGATGTCCTCGACGTATTATAGGACACCCCTGAATTGTCTGTACTAATAGACACCCCTGAACTGTCCTGGTTTATAGACACCCCCTGAAATGTCACGGTATTATAGACACCCCTGATGTCCTCGGTTTTAGCACCCTGAAGTCACGGTATTATAGACACCCCTGAATGTTCCTGGTCATTTTAGACACCCCTGAATGTCAGTGGTAATTTATAAGACACCCCTGAATTGTCAGGTGGTATTATAGACCACCCCTGGATCGAGTCACGTATTATAGACAACCCCTGGATGCTTCACCGCTATTAAGACCACACCCGATGTCCTTCGGAATTATAGGACCACCCCTGAATGTCCTCGTATTATAGACCACCCCTGAATGTCACCAGGGATTATAGACCACCCTGGATGTCCTGGTATTATAGACACCCTAGAATGTCACTGGTATTATAGGACCGCCGCTAGAAAGAGTACCTCCGGTATTATGGACACCCCTGGCCATGTCCAGATAGGTGATTATAGACACCCCTGAGATGTCACCCATATGGCACCCTGAGTCTATATTATCAGACACCCCTGAACTGTCACTAGGTATTATGAGACACCCCTAGGATGTCCCGTAATTATGGACACCCCTTCTGGATGTCACGTATTATTAGACACCCCTGAGGTCACTGTGTGGTATTATAGACACCCCTGAGATGTCACGATGGTATTTACCAGCCACCCTTGAATGACCTCCTGGCTATTATAGACCACCCCATGATGTCCACAGTCATTATACGACACCCTGGATTCACAGGGTATTATAGGACCACCCCTGGCATGTCCTGCGGTTTATAGACCCCCTGCGATGTCACGGTATTATAGACACCTCCTGAATGTCCTGCGTATTATAGACACCCCTGAAAGTAGCCTCGGTATTATAGACACCCCTGGATGCCGAGTATTATAGACACCCCTGGATGTCCAGTGTATTATAGACACCCCTGGATGCTCATGGTATTATAGACACCCCTTGGATGTGACGCGGTATTATGACCACCCTGAAATGTCCCGGGTATTTATAGACACCCCTGGATGTCACGGTATTATAGACTACCCCTGGATAGTCACGGTATTAGAACACCCCTGGAATGTCCTCTGGTATGTTATAGACACCCTGACCAGTGTCCCACAGGTTATTATAAGACACCCCTGAATGTCCTGTGGTATTATAAGACACCCACTGAATGATCACGGGGGTATTATAGACACCCCTGAATTCCCGGTATTATAGACACCTGGATGTCACGGTAGTTATAGACACCCCTGAATGTCCTCAGAGTGTATAAACTGGATCACGGATCTAGACTACCCCTGATGTCCTTCAGGGCCGGCGAATCTACTGCTGTATGCCACGTTTGATAACAATCCTGACCTTGAATGCACAACACCGTAACACCTTTTGGCACAGATTGATGATTGATTTGAACAGGGATGAAAGCATCTACCAACCTCAGCTGCAAGCAATTTCATGCGTCTTAGAATGACACCAACCCCATTCCAAATGTTAGTCAAAAAGTATTGCACTAATTTTTAATATTTTTACCTTTGAGTCCCATTGAAACCAAGTCTCCTTTTGAAAGGGATCCTGCATCACAACAATTACACAGTCAAATCAAATCCAAATCAAATCAAATTTGTCCTCTAGGAGCATGCGAGTGACCATGGTGATGCTGATTGTATCTTTATAATGTGGTGTCCTCTAGGAGCATGCCATGTGACCATTGCACGTGCACCTGGGTGATGGCCTGTGCTACGCCTCTTCTCGCCATGACCTGTAACTGTTACTCCTGGATGTGCAGTGGCCTGTGGGTAAGTTCCTGTACTCCTGGATGTGCAGTGGCCTGTGGGTAAGTTCCTGTACTCCTGGGTGTGCAGTGGCCTGTGGGTAAGTTCCTGTACTCCTGGATGTGCAGTGGCTGTGGGTAAGTTCCTGTACTCCTGGATGTGCAGTGGCTTGTGGGTAAGTTCCTGTACTCCTGGATGTCAGTGGCTTGTGGTAAGTTCCTGTACTCCTGGATGTGCAGTGGCTGTGGGTAAGTTCCTGTACTCCTGGATGTGCAGTGGCCTGTGGGTAAGTTCCTGTACTCCTGGATGTGCAGTGGCCTGTGGGTAAGTCCTGTACCCTCATGCCTTGTTATTCTGTACTCGGATGTGCCAGTGGCCTGGCCGGCATTACTGATGACTCCTGGATGTGCAGGCCTGTGGTCAAGTTCCTTTACTCCTAATGTGCAGTGAGCCTGTGGGTTAAAGTTCCTGTACTCCTGGTGTACAGTGGCCTGTGGGTAAGTTCCTGTACTCCTGCGATGACTTGCAGTGGCCGTGGTAAGTTCCTGTTACTCCGATGGCATGGCCTGTGGTAAGTTCCTGTACTCCTGGATGTGCAGTGGCCTGTGGGTAAGTTCCTGTACTCCTGGGTGTGCAGTGGCCTGTGGTAAGTTCCTGTACTCTCTGGATGTGCAGTGGCTTGTGGGTAAGTTCCTGTACTCCTGGATGTGCAGTGGCTTGTGTGGTAAGTTCCTGTACTCTGGATGTGCAGTGGCTTGTGTGGTAAGTTCCTGTACTCCTGGATGTGCAGTGGCTTGTGGTAAGTTCCTGTACTCCTGGATGTGCAGTGGCCTGTGGGTAAGTTCCTGTACTCCTGGATGTGCAGTGGCCTGTGGGTAAGTCCCCCTGCTCCACCCACATGCTCCATTTTCCCACTGTGCACTTTTGGGTCTGGGCCGGTTACTGTGAAGCTCCTGTCACAACTGTTGACGTTAAAGAGAGTTTCTAAATAAAATGTGATGGATTGATTGTGTTTCAGTGGTCTGGACAARAAGTGCTCAGTGTACCCTCTGTCGTTGGACAAGAATGAGAACCTGGCAGCGAAGAAGAAGTCTGTCGCCATGCACACCAACTACTTATCTGCRTGTAGCTTCACCAACTCAGACATGCAGGTTAGAGAATACATTTGTCTTATTCTGATGTAATTATTATTTGTTGTACATTTGTATATATTTTGTTATAGTCTTTACCAAGGTTTGTATTCGCTCCTTTCTATAACTTGTTGAATTACTTGATTACTGCAAAATCAGTTTAAAAGAAAAACCTACTGATGCCGTATCATAATTTGAGCCAGTTTCACACATCAGGAAAATAATTCTGCAGCAACAGGAAATGTGAATTGTTATATGGATAATAATTAATGGATTGTTTTTTGGTAGAGATTGCTAAGTTTTTKATTTGAGCAAATCAAGTCTGACATTTTAAAGTGGAAATTACAAACTTTAGAAGCCTTTTTAAAKCTCAAAATCACTACAAGTTTGCATTTCCTGATGTGCAGAAACGATTCTGCAACAACAGGATGATCAAATTAGGATGAGGCATCTGAATTTCTACTACTTTCCTATGGCAGATGAGTAATGGGAAATCACTGCCCGTCATACTGTACTGCACTCTATACCCGACCTGGAAATAACTGTCGTTCCTGTTTAATCATTCACAACAATCTAATGTTCCCCATTGGCTGTGTTTAGTCACATGCTTTAGCCTCGGGGCCAAGACTCTTCTATTTATGGGTCAGTGTCATAGAATTCAGAAATCTGAATTCTGAACAGCCAAAGTRTTTACAATGGCTTCCCTCTGACCTTACTACTTGTAGTATTGTAGTTGTACTTTGCTCTCTAGGGGCTGGTTTCACTGACATATTCAATATAGAATATTCTTTTGTCRTGAAATGAGCCGAATATAGATCTGGGAAATCAGTCCCATATGTACAGTGGGGCAAAAAAGTATTTAGTCAGCCACCAATTGTGCAAGTTCTCCCACTTAAAAAMATATACTTATTTTCCACCATAATTTGCAAATAAATTCATTAAAAATCCTACAATGTGATTTTCTGGATTTATTTTCCTCATTTTGTCTGTCATAGTTGAAGTGTACCTATGATGAAAATTACAGGCCTCTCTCATCTTTTTAAGTGGGAGAACTTGCACAATTGGTGGCTGACTTAACACATACTTTTTTTTGCCCCACTGTACATTATGCGGTGAATCCTAACTTTCAATTAAATCACGGTTTTCACTTCGTCTCCCATTGACATTTTAATGAATGACTACGTTTCAGTTGTTTTCACCCCTTATATGAGCACGTTATTATGTTGTGATCCCAAGATGCAGTTTGTGATGAACCGCCTCTTTGTGTTCCAGATCCTGACGTCGAGCGGAGACGGAACCTGTGCATTATGGGATGTGGAGAGCGGTCAGCTGTTGCAGAGTTTCCATGGACACGCCTCTGATGTTCTTTGTCTGGACCTGGCTCCTTCTGAGACCGGCAACACCTTCGTCTCTGGGGTGAAGAGGAGACTAGTAGCATTTCACTTTATTGTCTCACAATAGAGAAATTGTGAATAAACAGCCTGACCTCCTCTAAGCATTGTCTTTTCCCTTTTTTACTTTCCTTTCGTATTTAAAAAAAAAAAAAAAAACATTTTTATTCAGAGATATTTGAAATGATAGTGAGGAAATCGTGGCAGGCTTGAGATTCAAACCCCTGTCTCTAGGGGCATGTGTGGTCCAGAATGCAAAGATACTGTGTTACTTTTGACATAATGTGGATATTTTTTTCATTTAACTTTATTTAACCAGGAAAAGCCACTTGGAAGTTAAACCTTATTTTGGATTTTAAAACCTTTCAAAAAAAGGTTTAGCAATAATTCATGAATTCCTTAATCTTCTTCTGTGTGTCTAAACACAGGGCTGTGACAAGAAGGCTAACGTATGGGACATGCGCTCAGGCCAGTGCATTCAGTCCTTCGAAACCCACGAATCAGACATCAACAGTGTCAGGTAAGGAGATATGAATTCATTCCAAAGGGACTTAGAGACCTGACACACTGTTAATACACCCTGTATTAATAATAAGTGACCCCCAGGTGACTGCGGTTGAAAACTAGCTGGCACTGTCCCCTGTAAAACTAAGCTACTCTCCACTTTTTGTATGGTTCGTTATATATTACCTGCCGTTTGTCTCCTTCCTTGGCATCAGGTACTACCCCAGTGGAGATGCATTTGCCTCCGGCTCTGATGATGCTACAGTAAGTTAGCATCAATATAATTTACTGCTTGATCACATGTTGATGCTTCCTTCCAGTGTCAAAGTTCATGAAGTACTTTGACATTGAATGTTTTTACCCCGTTTGTCAAAAAAAAAAAAAAAAACGAGTTATTAATGCATGTGTTTGTTTCAGTGTCGTCTCTATGACCTGAGAGCAGACAGAGAAGTGGCCATTTATTCCAAAGAGAGCATCATATTTGGTGCCTCCAGTGTTGACTTCTCTCTCAGTGGTAAGATACTGTATTCATGGACTTCATCTAGTACACGTGCTTTTACCTCTCTTCTGTTTAACCAGTCTACAGTCTACAACTTTAAGTGATCCATGTCACTACCAGTCCTAGTGGTCCTACACTTTTAGTGTTTCCATGTCACTAACCAGTCCTACACTTTAGTGGTCCATGTCACTAACCAGTCTACACTTTAGTGGTCCTATGTCACTAACCAGTCTACACTTTAGTGATTCCATGTCAACTAATAGTCTACACTTTAGTGATCCCATGTCACTAACTAGTCTACACTTTAGTGATCCATGTCACTAACCAGTCTACACTTTATGATTCCATGTCACTATTAGTCTACACTTTAGTGATCCATGACACTATTAGTCTACACTTTAGTGTTCCATGTCACTAACCAGTCCTACACTTTAGTGATCCATGTCACTAACTAGTCTACACTTTAGTGTTCCATGACACTCAAACCAGTCTCACTTTAGTGATCCATGTCACTAACCAGTCTACCCTTTAGTGGTCCATGTCACTAACCAGTCTACACTTTAGTGATCCATGTCACTAACTAGTCTACACTTTAGTGTTCCATGACACTAACAGTCTACACTTTAGTGTTCCATGCACTAACTAGTCTACACTTTAGTGGTCCATGTCACTAACCAGTCTACACTTTAGTGATCCCATGTCACTAACCAGTCTACACTTTAGTGGTCCATGTCACTAACTAGTCTACACTTTAGTGGCCATGTCACTACTAGTCTACACTTTAGTGATCCATGTCACTAACTAGTCTACCTTTAGTGTCCATGTCACTAACCAGTCTAACTTTAGTGTCCATGTCACTAACCAGTCTACACTTTAGTGATTCCATGTCACTAACAGTCTAACATTTAGTGACCATGTCACTAACTAGTCTACACTTTAGTGATTTCACATGTCACTAACTAGTCTACACTTAGTGTTCCATGTCACTAACTAGTCTACACTTTAGTGATCCATGTCACTAACTAGTCTACACTTTAGTGATCCATGTCACTAACTATCTACACTTTAGTGTTCCATGACACTAACCAGTCTACACTTTAGTGTTCATGACACTAACCAGTCTACACTTTAGTGATTCCATGTCACTAACCAGTCTACACTTTAGTGTTCCATGTCCACTAACTAGTCTACCTTTAGTGGTCCATGTCACTAACCAGTCTACAGTTTAGTGGTCCATGTCACTAACCAGTCTACACTTTAGTGTTCCATGTCACTAACAGTCTACCCTTTAGTGGTCCATGTCACTAAACCAGTCTACACTTTAGTGATTCATGTCACTAACTAGCCTACACTTTAGTGGCCATGTCACTAACCAGTCTACACTTTAGTGTTCCATGACACTAACCAGTCTACACTTTAGTGGTCCATGTCACTAACCAGTCTACAGTTTAGTGTCCATGTCACTAACCAACAAACTGATATATGAACAGCGTTCTGTACATTAACCTTCTCTTCAGAAACGATGTATTGCATCTACATTGTTGAAAGTGGACAGTATTTTTCCTTCCAGGCCGGCTCTGTTCGGTGGCTACAACGACTACACCAATCACGTGTGGGATGTCTTGAAGGGGACGAGGGTGTCCATCCTGTTTGGACATGAGAACCGTGTCAGCACTCTGCGTCTGTCTCCTGACGGAACGGCCTTCTGCTCAGGGTCGTGGACCACACTCTCGGGTGAGGGATAAGGGTTATCACTGGGTTTATATTCCAAAAGACCACACTCTCAGGGTGAGGATAGGGGTTATTCACCTGGTTATATTCTAAAGGACCACACACTCAGGGTGAGGGATAGGGGATATCACCTGGGTTATATTCCCAAAAGGACCACACATCAGGGTGAGGATAGGGGATATCACCTGGGTAATATTCCCAAAAGGCCACACTCTCAGGGTGAGGGATAGTGGTTATCACCTGGGTTATTTCCCAAAAGGACCCACTTCTCAGGGTGAGGGATAGGGGTTATCCCTGGGTTATATTCCCAAAAGGACCACACTCTCAGGGTGAGGATAGGATATCACCTGGGTTATATCCCAAAGGACCACACACTTCAGGGTGGGGATAGGGATATCACCTGGGTTATATTCCCAAAAAGGACCACACACTCAGGGTGAGGGATAGGGGTTATCACCTGGTTTATATTCCCAAAAGGACCAACACTCTCAGGGTGAGGGATAAGGGTATCACCTGGGTTATATTCCCAAAAGGACCACACCACTCAGGGTGAGGATAGGGGTATAACCTGGGTTATATTCCCAAAAGGACCACACTCTCAGGGTGAGGGATAAGGGTTATCACCTGGGTTATATTCCAAAGGACCACACACTCAGGGTGAGGGATAGGGGTTATCACTGGGTTTATCAAGCCCTCGGGTGAGTAGTATCACCTGGTTATATCCAAAAGGACCACACTCTCAGGGTGAGGGATAGGGTTATCACCTGGGTTATATTCCCAAAAGGACACACTCTCAGGTGAGGTCGGGGTTATCACCTGGGTTATATTCCAAAAGGACCAACACTCTCAGGGTGAGGGATAGGGGATATCACCTGGTTATATTCCCAAAAGGACCAACACTCTCAGGGTGAGGGATAGGGGATATCACCTGGGTTATATTCCCAAAAGGACCACACTCTCAGGGTGAGGGATAGGGGTATCACCTGGGTTATATTCCAAAAGGCACTCTCCAGGGTGAGGATAGGGGATATCACCAT
>NW_019942827.1:156215-171023 GCF_002910315.2 Salvelinus sp. IW2-2015
CGTTCTACCCCTTTAGTGGTCCATGTCACTAACCAGTCCTACATTTAGTGGTCCATGTCACTAACCAGTCTACCTTTAGTGGTCCATGTCACTAACTAGTCTAACACTTTAGTGGTTCATACATAACCAGTCTCACAGTTTAGTGTTCTCATGACACTAACCAGTCTACACTTAGTGTCCATGTCACTACCAGTCTACACTTTAGTGTCCATGTCACTAACCAGTCACTACCTTTAGTGATCCATGTCACTAACCAGTCTACACCTTAGTGTTCCATGTCACTAACCTCTACACTTTAGTGATCCATGTCACTAAACCAGTCTACACTTATGGTCCATGTCACTAACCAGTCTACCCTTTAGTGATCCATGTCACTAACCAGTCTACACTTAGTGTTCCATGCACATAACCAGTCTACACTTTGGATTCCATGTCACTAACCATCTACACTTTAGTGTTCCATGCACTAACCAGTCTACACTTTAGTGGTCCATGTCACTAACAGTTACCCTTTAGTCCATGCACTAACCAGTCTACACTTTACCATGTGTCCATGTCACTAACCAGTCTACACTTTAGTGATCCATGTCACTAACCAGTCTAACCTTAGTGATCCATGTCACTACCAGTCTACACCTTTAGTGTTCCATGTCACTAACCAGTCTACATTTAGTGAGTCCATGTCACTAACCAGTCTACACTTAGTGATTCCATGTCACTAAACAGTCTACACTTTATGGTCCATGTCACTAACCAGTTTACCCTTTAGTGGTCCATGTCACTAACCAGTCTACCCTTTAGTGGTCCATGTCACTAACCAGTCTACACTTTAGTGCTCCATGTCACTAACCAGTCTACACTTTATGGTCCATGTCACTAACCAGTCTACACTTTAGCCATGGTCCAAGTGTCACTAACCAGTCTACACTTTAGGTTCCATGTCACTAACCAGTCTACACTTTAGTGATCCATGTCACTAACCAGCAATCTCTCTCTCCTTCTCTCTCTATCACCTGGGTTATATTCCCAAAAGACAAATTATTAGTATTGCCTACTCCTATCTATCCATCCAGTCTATCCTATCTATTGATCCTATCCTATCTATTGATCCTATCCTATCTATCTTATCTATTGATCCTATCCTATCTATTGATCCTATCTTATCTATTGATCCTATCCTATCTATCTTATAATTCTATTCTTCTTCTATCCATCTGGGTTTTCCCTGGTGCCCACCCTCTCCATTTTCTTTTTCTATAGAACAGCATCATGGTCTCTTTTTTACGGTGAAGTATGTTTATGTTTCTCTCTATTTATTAATTTTTTTTAAATTTCAGATCTGGGCTTAAGGAAAACGACACAGAAGAGGAAAAACTGACCAAGTGAATTCAGTGGTAGATAGATGGAGCCGGAGACAGACGTGTTCCACTCTGCTTGAATACAGTCATAGGTTCAGATTCAGTTGAACATATATATATACACCGTGGTAAAGGGCAGGCATTGTAAACACTCAGTCTTACTGTAGTGGTGTGTCAGGGTACYTTTGAACCGTGGTCTTTGACAAGTTAACAGTCATTATCAACAAACAAAAAAACCCCGCTAAAGATACACTTTTATTACGAGCTTTAATAACGTATCACGTTAAGTATTTTAGATCACGCAAGGTCAATATATCTTTAATGAAATTCATAATCACACACAGAATGATGATATAGCTACTCTAGTTTAAAGCAGGTGGTCTAAAGAGAACTCGTGTGAAGTAGATGGTGATGAATAACAAAGTTTGAAATGAATCTAGTGGTGAATATACAGAGAGTAAAAGAGTTAGAGGAAGAATGTCTTCAATAACCTAATGTATAAGATGTCGTATGATGCAATGTTTAGATTTGAGATATGATGAAAAACAGTTCATACATTTGGAACCAACCCTCGAGTCACTAGTCATCTTGGTCGATGCCAGGACCAATCCTCTTGGTCGATGCCAGGACCAATCCTCTTGGTCGATGCCAGGACCAATCATCTCGGTCGATGCCAGGACCAATCATCTCGGTCGATGCCAGGACCAATCATCTTGGTCGATGCCAGGACCAATCATCTCGGTCGATGCCAGGACCAATCATCTTGGTCGATGCCAGGACCAATCATCTTGGTCAATGCCACATTTTCCATTCCAGTTCCATTCCACCTGTGGAATTCACGTACTGCTCGAGATGTTCACATGACAAACACTAGATAATATCTAGCTAACATGAATATACAACCTTTTGTGAATACCTACTTATTTAAATTCTTAGACTTATCTATTCCTGTTCATGCAATTATACTGATGATCGTAATTTGATAATTTATTGTAATTATTATATTGTAGTTTAGTGTATATACAAAGTTTACATGATACCATAAACTGTTCACCTACACTACACAAAAGTAATAAAATTAATTTGGACTATCGATTTTGTGTTTATTTCTGCTGTTGTGGTTGCCATATTTGGAATTTATCTGTGATTTGAAGTAAACTTATAAAAAATTCAAAGCAAAAATATGTTTTACATATCTCAATATGACAATGATGATTGGATTTATTTTGTAATATATTTTCATATTTACCAGAGGTGGGACCAAGTCACTATTATAACTATTATAGGAGACACAAGCAAGTCCCAAGTAGAATGGGTCAAGTCCACGTTGTACATTCTAAGAGCAAGTCGAGTCGATTCACAAGTCTTAAGTTTAAAAAAATCTATACATGCAATGACTTGTAAACTACAAATTGCGACCTTGGAACTATAAGGTTCTGACATATTTGTCAAAAAGGAGTTAGTCACATATAATAGATCTTTAAATGATTCTTCATATATCTGTGAAGTAAGAATTTTGAAAAAGTTAATATTAAGTGGGGGAAAAAATGAAAAACTAGAACGGTCTATCACCAATAACCCATTAGAACTTGGTGCTATAAGGTTATATCTGCAATCCAATCACAAGCCTGAACAAATACAGACGGACCAATCAGAACACATGTCTTTGCTAACTCCCTCTAAGTATGGTCTAGGCTAGGGTTTCCCAAACTCGGACCTGGGCCCCCCCCCACTGGGTGCAAGTTACACAGTTGGTTATTTGAATCAGCTGTGTAGTGCTAGGGCAAAAAACRTAAATGTGCACCCAGGTGGGGCCCCAGGACCAAGTTTGAGAAARACTGGTCTAGGCTAGTCTAGCCAGCAATAATGTAAAGCAAGCAACAACAACAAAAAAACACTGTCAGAAATGTTTAAGTAGCCTAAATAATGTTGTCACATCGTTGTTCAGCGATGACAGTAATTTGTCTGATGGACGTAATACWTTTAATGTATTTGATGATGTGTTCTGACTATCTATTGGTAAAATAGTGTTATTCTAGCATGTATACGTATTCAAAAATGTATTCAAATTATTTGTGCCTAATCATAAACTCCCAAGTTGGGCGCAGTGGGTCTAAGACCACCTGCATCTCAGTGCAAGAGATGTCACTGCAGTACCTGGTTCAAATCCAGGCTGTATCACATCTGGCTGTGATTGGAATCCCGTAGGGTGGCGTCCGGGTTTGGCCGGAGTAGGCTGTCATTGTAAATAAGAATTGTTCTTAACTGACTTGCCAAGTTAAATAGAGGTTCAAATAACAGATCAGCTGCTGGTCCTTCTGAAAACAACCCTGACTCTTGAGTACTTCTCTCCTCTAGTCTTTAAACGGTCAAGCTGATGCATGACAGTCAGTCTAGCCCCTGGTAGATACACATGCATACAAACTAAAGTCCTAATATAATACAGTTTCTACCCAACCAGAAGCAGATTATTCTCCCTCTTCAGTCTTCTTAAAAACTGAACATGTTCAGAAGGTGTCAGAACATTATGATTGAAACGCAGACTGACATTTTGTGTTTTAGGTACCCTTTTGATTATGGGTTATGAAAGAAAGAATTCACTACAAAACAGATCTGGATGTGAAAACTGTGATGCTCAATATCTCAGAACCATTCTTTGTTGCCGATTTAACCTTATAGTCACACTGTCACAAAATATTTTGGTATTTATTGTGGGTACCAGACAGCCATTTTCATTKTTTTYTCGACAACACATTTTGTTTATGTAATAATTAATTTGAACAATAAATTCCAAATGCAAGCTTTATAAGTAAATMATCAATTTCAAGCAATGTTTACATACCAAAAAGACCAGTAGGCCTKTGCTAGTAATTGTTGCTTGATGTCCAATTGCTGGAGAAGTTGTAAACTTAAKTGTTCATATTCTTGATCACCACATTGTGTTGGGAGCTGCATATTAAGGTCAAACCTCTCTCCCTACAATTTGACATTTGCGCTGCACCCGAGTTTATAGCTGTAGATCAAATCAGCAATTTGTTCGCTAGCGAGGACAGCTCATAATAATGGCTGGAATGGAGRCAATGGAGTGGCATCAAAAACATGGTTTTGATAACATTCTATTCACTCCATTCCATCCATTATACTCCYTTCCAGCCATTATTATGAGCCATTCTCCCCTCAGCAGCCTCCACTGATGTAGCCTATTAAAATATGTATAAACGATTTTTCCCAGTCGGCGCTTGTTTTTTTTCCCGAGCTCCAACTTGTCTTGAATGCACTGAAGTCGGTCATGAGAAAACCAAGTCTATGGTTAAAACAATATTTTCTGTCATCGCCGAGGGAATATAATAATAATAKATTTAATTTGTAAAGCACTTTTCTCACACCCCAGGTCCCAAAAATTAAATGAATACAAATGATCCAAAACAAGGAACAGSTGTCGTCCGATCCGGTCGACAGGAGAACAGAATTAGCAGCGGTCCTTCAAAGCTTTTATAAACAGAATTGTCTTGGGCTGTGCCTTAAGGATAGAGACTCTGCAGCCCTAATAGTGTCTGGATACAGTATTTTTTAGCTAACATTCCCAGTTATTTTGAACGCTGAATAAATCCAAACTCTCGCGGTATTTCAATGGTAAATATTGTCCGTATGTSTATTCAATCTATTTTACTATGATCAAGCAAGCATAGCTAGCAAATAACAATAATATCTCCCACCTTTTATCTATTTGCTCTACAAAATGTCTTTAACTACAGCTGCTTAATGTGTTTCTCGACGTAAAATTTACCGCAGTTCATTTGGAATTATCCGTGGTTATRAAAAAAACGATAGCAGAGTACCAGGAAGAAATCTCCCGTTTGAAACGGACGAATGCGCGTTTACGAACAACTCTGGATTTGGTTTCCAAACCGGAAGTAAAGGTGCATSGATTAGCATGTTTGTGACTAAAGTCTCGCTTAATGACATACAGTTTGCGTTGCCTAATTTGAARGTGAAAGGCTTTGTTACACGTATCGCCATATAGACCTACGGCGAAAATACTTTGTGGAGACAGTAAATTAAATGTGCAACACAGGAATTATGAATATTTGCGTTGTAATTTCAGAAAAAAAACAGGTTTACATTCAAACGTTTAATGCSAGTAAAGTACATGGTGACATAACATTTTTTTAATGACAGGCCTGATGGAAACGGAACATTTTCCGGTGAACTTTCTTAATGTCTACAAAGCAAAATACACAAGACAAGGTGGGATTTCTAATTTTTAATTTTTAATTATGCGAGAAAAATCGGTGGTTTGAGTAACGCGATGAAGTGTGGTCCTGCCAAATATGACTACAGATTAAATACATTATGATTACTGCATTGTTGGGTTTAGAACTTGCAAGACTTGTGCAGTGCATTTGACATTAAAACGTGAAGATTAAATTATGAACTTCACAGGGTGGTGAGTTTGATGCTCTTTTTCCAATCAATCTAGGGTCATTCTGGTGACATGATCATCGATGCTTGGCTGCCATTTGACAAATAAAAAACAATCTCGCTCTTTTGTCAATAATCTCATGTAGTCTATACGTGTGCTCCAGCCAACAGGCTATCTGCCCACACTGTATCGGKAAGCGGATGGCTAGAGCGCAAGTGTCAATACCAGAGAGGGCACACTAGCTATATAACTCAACATTCTTTGTGAGAAAGCCATCAGTATAGTTAAATGTGATGGAAACCCATTTAACTTGTATTTTTTATTAGGTACATGGGAATTTAACCCGCAAAATGTATTTGTATGTGTACCACGTCATCACGCACAGCCTTTTATCAGCAACCAGAGTATATGAGCGGAGTTGAGCGGCCGGAAATCCCGCACGTCACTCACCGAGCAGTGCTTGCTGCTCAGGCAGCTCACATCCTTTCCAATGACTCCGCTAAAACCGCTCTGTCCTCCAATGAGAAAAAAACAGCTTCTCCAATTTCGCTCCATTCATTAAAATCACAATTTAACCAACACTTTTTTTTATTTTTGTGACTACCTGGACCTACCATTTGGTTTTGAAGTATTGAAACCAAACCATATGATTTGAAAAGTATTTTTTTTATAAAACATGAAATGGTGAATGTAAGAAGCGCTCATCATTTCGAATAGGCTACATGTCATATTAAACAGCATATAAACACTCCATAGGCTAGGAGCCAGACAGGGAGCCTAAGAAGGAACGAAAATGAATTATTATTTCAAAGCTATAGCCTACAAAGAAATACATTGTGAATAATTTGCGAGTGCGACACAATAGGRCTGTAGGGACATAAAAGTGCTCAGCATTTAAACAACACTTCGCTGTATTAAATCATTATAGTCTATAACTTGCGCATATAGTCTGTGACTTAGAATTAAATACAAATTAAATGAAAAAATGGCTTATTAGGCTCAGTCTACAATGCCTTTTGAATTCATTTTTAGAAACACGAGTTTGGCCAGTCTGGGTCTTCAGGCTCATGTGATGGATCCTGGAGATCCGGGCAGCAGTGGAGAATATCCTCTCCGCGCTTGAAGAGCCACTGGGGATGCTAAACACCCTTTAGCCACTCTTGCCAGGCTGGGCAGAGATGCAGAGGTTTTCTCTCTCTCTATTGGTAGGCCTAAAGGTTTTTAGGCAAAAATAACCCAATCAAAATGGAAAGCTCCTTAAATGTGGGAATATGCCAGGCCTATTGTATGGATAATAGAACAAAAATGAACAAAACTTTTGAAAGCAGATTTATTTTATTTTATAAATACTTTGCTACAATGACACACTTAGTTATCTACCCACCTCGTTCATTTCTTTTAGCATGTGCACATAGTAATACGTACACCATCATGCTTTCGGGACACGATTCTTTAGTTGTGGACATTACATCACCACACTCCCTCTCCTGCGCTTGGTTCTCATCTTTGTAAATCACATTGATTTTGCACCATTGTGTTTTTATCAGTTTCTTTTTGAAAATATTGAGCGAACTCCATGACAARAGCTAAAGAAATGGGCCATATAGCCGCACACAAGTAGACTACAAATGCATGCTGGGCCAGGCATGCCCTGAGCTCGTGAAGTGAGCGCTACTGGAGCGGGCGAGAAGCTCGACGCTCCAGCCTTTGGGCACGCGGCACTCCTCACTCTGCTCCGCTCACATTGCGCTGTCTACAACACGTCTATTTGATGGAAACATCTCTGGTGGGAAAATGCGCATATTGTTTTTATGCAGGTTTGAAGAATATTCGCATGAAAATTTGTCACCTATTTGGATGGAAATCTAGATTTTGTTGATAATATAGCTGGCGCTAATAGTGGAATGATACGTGTTTTCACAGTATTACTTAACTGCAAGTGGCGAGATTGACAATGGGACCGCTGTGATATTCGCCTACTGATTTCTCCCGCCTGCGTGACGTGTTGTCAAACTGGGAAAGCTGTTTCGTTCCACTAGCTTCAAACAGCTATAAAGATATTTWGGTGGCGATTAAGATACAATGATTCCCTACACTATTCAGTGCTTGTTTTCTCACAAACTGAAATTGTGCAAACAGTGTAGAATTTTAGTAACCAGGCAATTACAGTGCGATTTCCACTAGATAACACAGCCACAAAGTCAGAAACAAGCTTTACCAGTTTTATATTTATTTAAATTGTATTTATTTCTCCTTTATTTAACCAGGTTGGCCAGTTGAGAACAAGTTCTCATTTACAACTGCGACCTGGCCAAGATAAAGCAAAGCAGTGCTGCAAAAACAACAACACAGAGTTACACATGGAATAAACAAGCGTACAGTCAATAACACAATAGAAAAATCTATATACAGTCTGTGCAAATGGAGTAAGGAAGTAAGGCAATAAATATAATTGGGTTATATAAATATATGATAACCACTGGAGTTATTTTGGACAATAATGTCCTCCAGGTTATATGGAAGTCATATTGTTTAATTTGTGTCTCCCCTTTTTATGGTCATGGATCCAGCTTTGGTCGAATTAACGTCATATTTGACCTCTCGTAGCAGATTTAGGCAGCAAGGTTATGAGAATTAGGTTAAGCTTACGAAAAGGGTATGGATTAGCTAAAATCCCCCTCCAAAATAATACTTTTGACAATAGCTGGATCCCTTTTAGCCAGGACCCCTTTTTACATAAACCTAGATTACATGGTTGCATTCAAGACAAGGTTGTTTTTACTGATCTGTTGTCAGTGTCAGTAGAGCCTAGACTACCATCGTATTAAAAAAGATTCTGCTAATTTCTCCACTCATATAAACTGTAGAATTGCATGAAATGTTTATCAAAGGCAACATTTTCAAAAGAAAAAGAAAATCTTTGGAGGGAGTTGAAAGTCCGTGTTGCCCAGCAACAGCCCCAAAACATCACTGCTCTAGAGGAGATCTGCATGGAGGAACCATCATCTCGGTCGATGCAGGACAATCATCTGGTCGATGCCACGACCAATGCACTCGGTCGTGCCAGGACCAATCATCTTGGTCCGTGCCAGGGCCAATCATTCTTGGTCAATGCACATTTTTCCATTCCAGTTCGATTCCACCTGTGAATTCAGTACTGCTCGAGATGTTCACATGAAAACACTAGATATATCTAGCTAACATGAATTACAATTTTGTGAATACTACTTATTTAAATTCTTAGACTTATCTATTCCTGTTCATGCAATTATACTGATGATCGTAATTTGATAATTTAATTGTAATTATATATTTGTAGTTTTAGTGTATATACAAAGTTTACATGAACATAAACTGTTCACCTACACTACACAAAAGTAATAAAATTAATTTGGACTATCGATTTGTGTTATTTCTGCTGTTGTGGTTGCCATATTTGAATTTATTAGTGATTTGAAGTAAACTTGTAAAAAATTCTAAGCAAAAATTTGTTTTACATATCTCAATATGACAATGATGATTGGATTTATTTGTAATAATTTTCATATTTACAGAGGTGGACAAGTCACTATTATAACTATTATAGGAGACACAAGCAAGTCCAAGTAGAATGGGTCAAGTCCACGTTGTACATCTAAGAGCAAGTCGAGTCGATTCACAAGTTTAAGTTTAAAAAAATCTATACATGCAATGACTTGTAAACTACAAATTGCGACTTGGAACTATAAGGTTCTTGACATATTTGTCAAAAGGAGTTAGTCACATATAATAGATCTTTAAATGATTTCTTAATATCTGTGAAGTAAGAATTTTGAAAAAGTAATATTAATGGGGGAAAAAATGAAAAACTAGAACGGTCCATCAGCATTAAACCATTAGAACTTGTGCTATAAGGTTTATCTGCAATCCAATCACAAGCTGAACAAATACAGACGGACCAATCGACACATGTCTTTGCTAACTCCTCTAAGTATGGTCTAGGCTAGGGTTTCCCAACTCGGACCTGGGCCCCCACTGGGTGCAAGTTACACAGTTGGTTATTTGAATAGCTGTGTAGTGCTAGGGCAAAAAACTAAATGTGCACCCAGGTGGGCCCAGGACCAAGTTTGAGAAATACTGGTCTAGGCTAGTCTAGCCAGCAATAATGTAAAGCAAGCAACAACAACAAAAAACACTGTCAGAATGTTAAGTAGCTAAATAATGTTGTTACATCGTTGTTCAGCGATGACAGTAATTTGTCTGATGGACGTAATACTTTTAATGTTTTGATGATGTGTTCGACTATCTATTGTAAAATAGTGTTATTCTAGCATGTATACGTATTCAAAAATGTATTCAAATTATTTTGTGCCTAATCATAATCTGATGGGGGCAGTGGTCTAAGACACTGCATCTCAGTGCAAGAGGGTCATGCAGTACTGGTTCAAATCCAGGCTGTATCACATCTGGCTGTGATTGGAAATCGTAGGGTGGCGTCCGGGTTTGGCGGAGTAGGCTGTCATTGTAAATAAGAATTGTTCTTAATGACTTGATGTTCAATATCTCAGAACCATTCTTTGTGCCGATTTAACCTTAATAGTCAACTGTCACAAAATATTTGGTATTTATTGTGGGTCAGACAGCCATTTTCATCTTTTATAGCGACAACACATTTTGTTATGTAATAATTAATTTGAACAATAAATTCCAATGCAAGCTTTATAAGTAAATGATCAATTTCAAGCATGTTTTACATACAAAAAGACCAGTAGGCTATGCTAGTAATTGTTGCTTGATGTCCAATTGCTGGAGAAGTTGTAAACTTAAATGTTCATATTCTTGATCACCACATTGTGTTGGGAGCTGCATATTAAGAAACCTCTCTCCTACAATTTGACATTTGCGCTGCACCCGAGTTTATAGCTGTAGATAAATCAGCAATTTGTTCGCTAGCGAGGACAGCTCATAATAATGGCTGGATGGAGTCAATGGAGTGGCATCAAAAACATGGTTTTGATAACATTCTATTCACTCCATTCCATCCATTATACTCCATTCCAGCCATTATTATGAGCCATTCTCCCCTCAGCAGCTCCACTGATGTAGCCTATTAAAAATTGTATAAACGATTTTTCCAGTCGCGCTTGTTTTTTTTCCCGAGCTCCAACTTGTCTTGAATGCACTGAAGTCGGTCATGAGAAAACCAAGTCTATGGTTAAAACAATATTTTCTGTCATCGCCGAGGGAATATAATAATATAAATTTAATGTAAAGCCATTTTCTCACACCCCAGGTCCCAAAAATTAAATGAATACAAATGATCCAAAACAAGGAACAGCTGTCGTCCGATCCGGTCGACAGAGAACAGAATTAGCAGCGGTCCTTCAAAGCTTTTATGAACAGAGTCTTGGGCTGTGCCTTAAGGAATAGAGACTCTGCAGCCCTAATAGTGTCTGGATACAGTATTTTTGCTAAATTCCCAGTTATTTTGAACGCTGAATAAATCCAAACTCTCGCGGTATTTCAATGGTATATTGTCCGTATGTGTATTCAATCTATTTTACTATGATCAAGCAGCATAGCTAGCAAATAACAATATTTTCCCACCTTTATCCATTTGCTCTACAAAATGTCTTTAACTAGGCTGCTTAATGTGTTTCTCGACGTAAAATTTACCGCAGTTCATTTGGAATTATCCGTGGTTTTAAAAAAACGATAGCAGAGTACCAGGAGAAATCTCCGTTTGAAACGGACGAATGCGCGTTTACGAACAACTCTGGATTTGTTTTCCAAACCGGAAGTAAAGGTGCATGGATTGCATGTTTGTGACTAAAGTCTCGCTTAATGACAATCAGTTTGGCTTGCTAATTTGAGTGAAAGGTTTGTTACACGTATCGCCATATAGACCTACGGGAAAATACTTTGTGGAGACAGTAAATTAAATGTGCAACACGGAATTATGAATATTTGCGTTGTAATTTCAGAAAAGAACAGGTTTACATTCAAACGTTTAATGCGAGTAAAGTACATGGTGCCATAACATTTTTTTAATGACAGGCCTGATGGAAACGGAATTTCCGTGATTTCTTAATGTCTAAAGCAAAATACACAAGACAAGGTGGGTTTCTAATTTTTAATTTTAATTATGCGAGAAAATCGGTGTTTGAGTAACGCGATGAAGTGTGGTCCTGCAAATGACTACAGATTAAATACATTATGATTATGCATTGTTGGGTTGAACTTGCAAGACTTGTGCAGTGCATGTGACATTATAACGTGAAGATTAAATTATGAACTTCACAGGGGGTGAGTTTGATGCTCTTTTTCCAATCAATCTAGGTTCATTCTGGTGAACATGATCATCGATGCTTGGCTGCCATTTGACAAATAAAAAACAATCTCGCTCTTTTGTCAATAATCTCATGTAGTCTATACGTGTGCTCCAGCCAACAGGCTATCTGCCCACACTGTATCGGAAGCGGATGGCTAGAGCGCAAGTGTCAATACCAGAGAGGGCACACTAGCTATATAATCAACATTCTTTGGGAGAAAGCTCAGTATAGTTAAATGTGATGGAAACCCATTTAACTTGTATTTTTTATTAGTACATGGGAATTTAACCCGCAAAGTATTTGTATGTGTACCACGTCATCACGCACAGCCTTTTATCAGCAACCAGAGTATATGAGCGGAGTTGAGCGGCCGGAAATCCCGCCACGTCACTCACCGAGCAGTGTTGCTGCTCAGGCACTCACATCCTTTCCAATGACTCCGCTAAAAACCGCTTCTGTCCTCACATGAAGAAAAAAACAGCTTCTCCAATTTCGCTCCATTCATTAAAATCACAATTTAACCAACACTTTTTTTTTTTTTTGTGACTACCTGGACCTACCATTTGGTTTTGAAGTATTGAAACCAAACCATATGATTTGAAATATTTTTATAAAACATGAAATGGTGAATGTAAGAAGCGCTCATCATTTCGAATAGGCTACATGTCATATTAAACAGCATATAAACACTCCATAGGCTAGGAGCCAGACAGGGAGCCTAAGAAGGAACGAAAATGAATTATTATTTCAAAGCTATAGCCTACAAAGAAATACATTGTGAATAATTTGCGAGTGCGACACAATAGGTCTGTAGGGCTAAAAGTGCTCAGCATTTAAACAACACTTCGCTGTATTAAATCATTATAGTCTATAACTTGCGCTATATAGTCTGTGACTTAGAATTAAATACAAATTAAATGAAAAAATGGCTTATTAGGCTCAGTCTACAATGCCTTTTGAATTCATTTTTAGAAACACGAGTTTGGCCAGTCTGGGTCTTCAGGCTCATGTGATGGATCCTGGAGATCCGGCAGCAGTGGAGAATATCCTCTCCGCGCTTGAGAGAGCACTGGGGATGCTAAACACCCTTTAGCCACTCTCCAGGCTGGGCAGAGATGCAGAGGCAAAGTAACAACCAATCAAAATGGAAAGCTCCTTAAATGTGGATATGCCAGGCCTATGTGTATGGATAAAAAATAATACAAAATTTTGAAAGCAGATTTTTTATTTTATAAATACTTTGTACAATGACACACTTAGTTATCTACCCACCTCGTTCATTTCTTTTAGCATGTGCACATAGTAATACACATCATGCTTTCGGACACGCAGATTCATTTTTAGTTGTGGACATTACATCACCACACTCCCTCTCCTGCGCTTGGTTCTCATCTTTGTAATCACATTGATTTGCACATTGTGTTTTATCAGTTTCTTGAAAATATTGAGCGAACTCCATGACAAAGCTAAAGAAATGGGCCATATAGCCGCACACAAGTAGACTACAAATGCATGCTGGGCCAGGCATGCCCTGAGCTCGTGAGTGAGCGCTACTGGAGCGGGCGAGAAGCTCGACGCTCGCATTTGGCACGGGGCACTCCTCACTCTGCTCGCTCACATTGCCTGTCTACAACCACGTCTATTTGATGGAAACATTTCTGGTGGGAAAATGGCATATTGTTTTTATGCAGGTTTGAAGAATATTCGCATGAATGTCACCTATTGTATGGAAACCTAGATTTGTTTGATAAATAAGCTGGCGCTAATAGTGGAATGATGTGTTTTCACAGTATTACTTAACTGCAAGTGGCGAGATTGACAATGGGACCGCTGTGATATTCGCCTACTGATTTCTCCCGCCTGCGTGACAGTGGTTGTCAAACTGGGAAAGCTGTTGTTCCACTAGCTTCAAACAGCTATAAAGATATTTGGGTGGCGATTAAGATACAATGATTCCCTACACTATTCAGTGCTTGTTTTCTCAACAACTGAAATTGTGCAAACAGTGTAGAATTTTAGTACAGGCAATTACGAGTGCGATTTCCACTAGATACACCCACAAAGTCAGAAACAAGCTTTACCATTTTGATATTATTATTGTATTTATTTCTCCTTTATTTAACCAGGTGGCCAGTTGAGAACAAGTTCTCATTTACAACTGCGACCTGGCCAAGATAAAGCAAAGCAGTGCTGCAAAAACAACACAGAGTTACACATGGAATAAACAAGCTACAGTCAATAACAAATAAAAATCTATATACAGTTGTGCAAATGGAGTAAGGAGTAAGGCAATAAATATATTGGGTTATATAAATATATGATAACCACTGGAGTTATTTTGGACAATAATGTCCTCCAGGTTATATGGAAGTCATATTGTACATTTGTCATCTTGGAGTTATCTATTCTTCTGCCTCTTTGTGTTCCTTTATGGATGGGATGGTGTGATGATGTGGGGGGCTTTGCTGGTGACACTGTCAGTGATTTATTTAGAATTCAAGGCACACAACAGCATGGCTTCCACAGCATTCTGCAGCGATACGCATCCCATCTGTTTGCGCTTAGTGGGACTATCATTTGTTTTTCAACGGGCAATGACTAAAACCACTCAGGCTGTTATAGGGATATTTGACAGAAGGAGAGTGATGGAGTGCTGCATCAGATGACTGGCCTCCACAATACCGACCTCAACCAAATTGAAGATGGTTTAGGGATG
>NW_019942827.1:171048-180632 GCF_002910315.2 Salvelinus sp. IW2-2015
GGAGATGCAGTGGGGAATGGGGCCAAAATACCAGCAACAGTGTTGAAAACCTTGTGAAGACTTACAGAAAACGTTTGACCTCTGTCATTGCAACAAAGGGTATATAACAAAGTATTGAGATAAACTTTTGTTATTGACCAAATACTTATTTTCCACCATAATTTGCAAATAATTCATTAAAAATCCTACAATGTGATTTTCTGGATTTTTTTCTTCTAATTTTGTCTGTCATAGTTGAAGTGTACATATGATGAAAAATAACAGGCCTCTCTCATCTTTTTAAGTGGGAGAACTTGCACAATTGGTGGCTGACTAAATACTTTTTGCCCCACTGTATCACTGTATGTTATACTGAGTGACCAACAGAAAGGGGACTGATATCACTGTATGTTTTACTGAGTGACCGACAGAAAGGGACTGATATCACTGTATGTTATACTGAGTGACCGACAGAAAGGGAACTGATATCACTGTATGTTTTACTGAGTGACCAACAGAAGAGGAACTGATATCACTGTATGTTTTACTGAGTGACCGACAGAAAGGGAACTGATATCACTGATATCACTAGTTGGACCGCAGAGTGAAGAAAAAGCAGCCAACAAGTGCTCAGCATATGTGGGAACTCCTTCAAGACTGTTGGAAAAACATTCCTCATGAAGCTGGTTGAGAGAATGCCAAGAGTGTGCAAAGCTGTCATCAAGGCAAAGGGTGGCTACTTTGAAGAATCTAAAATATATTTAGATTTGTTTAACACTTTTTCTGGTTACTACATGATTCCATGTGTGTTATTTCATAGTGTTGATATCTTCACTATTATTCTACAATGTAGAAAATAGTGAAAATAAAGAAAACCCCTTGAATGAGTAGGTGTGTCCAAACGTTTGACTGGTACTGTATACTGAAAGAAAATAAACGCAACATGTAAAATGGTATATTGATTAGACAAGTATTCAACCCCCTGGGTCAATAGATGTTAGAATAACCGTTGGCAGTGATTACAGCTGTGAGTCTTTCTTGGTAAAGAGCTTTGGATCGTACAATATTTGCACATTATTCTTTTAAAAAATCCTCATGTTCAGTTGATCATTGCTAGATAGACATTTTCAAGCGAATTTACGTCAAAACTGTAACTAAGCCACTCAGGAACATTCAATGACATCTTGGTAAGCAACTACACTGTAGATTTGGCCTTCTGTTTTAGGTTATTGTCCTGCTGAAAGGTGAATTTGTTTCCCGGTGTCTGATGGAAAGCAGACTGAACCAGGTTTTCCTCTTAAGATTTTGTGCTTAGCTCCATTCCGTTTCTTTTTATCCTTAAAAACTCCTTAGTCTTTGCCGATGACAAGCATACTCATAACATGATTCAGCCACCACCATGCTTGAAAATATGAAGAGTGGTACTCAGTGATGTGTTGCGTTGGATTTTCCCCAAACATAATGCTTTGCATTCTGGACATAAAGTTAATTTCTTTGCCGCAACTTATGACATTTGTTAAGCACATTTGTATTCCTGAACTTGCTGTACATAGCCCATCTGTAAATAGCCCACCCAATCTACCTACCTCATCCCCATATTGTTTTTAATTACTTTTCTGCTCTTTTGCACACCAGTATTTCTACTTGCACATCACCATCTGCTCATCTATCACTCCAGTGTTAATTTGCGAAATTGTAATTACTTCGCTACTAAGGCCTATTTATTGCCTTACCACCTCACGCCATTTGCACACACTGTATATAGACTTTCTTTTTTTTCTATTGTGTTATTGACTGTACGCTTGTTTAATCCATGTGTAACTCTGTGTTGTTGTTTGTGTCGCACTGCTTTGCTTTATCTTGGCCAGGTCGCAGATATCACTGTATGTTTTACTGAGTGACTGACAGAAAGGGAACTGATATCGCTGTATGTTTTACTGAGTGACTGACAGAAAGGGAACTGATATCACTGTATGTTATACTGAGTGACCGACAGAAAAGGAACTGATATCACTGTATGTAATACTGAGTGACAGACAGAAAGGGAACTGATATCACTGTATGTTATACTGAGTGACCGACAGAAAGGGAACTGATATCACTGTATGTTATACTGAGTGACCGACAGAAGCGACCAGAAGGGGAATGATATCGGCTGGTATTGTTATATCTGAGTGCCTACAGAAAGGGAACTGATATCGCTGTTATGTTTTACTGATGACCGACCAGCAGAAGGGAACTGATATCACTGTATGTTATTTCGTGTTTTCGGTGAGGAGTGACCGTCGACCCAGGAATGGAACTGATTCGGACTTTGTATGTTATACTGAGCTGACCGACGAAAGGGAACTGAATATCATGTATGGGCTGCTTTTAGCTGAGTGGGCCCGCCAGATAGGGAACTTTGATAGTCTTGGTCTTGTATTTGGTATAGTGTGAGTGGGATCTCTGCAGAAGGGAACTGATATCACTGTATGTTATTGAGTGACCGACTTCGGCGCAGTTAAAGGGTATTGGACTTGTTTATATATCTGTTGTATTGGTTTTACTGAGTGCCGATTCGAGAAAGGGGATTGGACTAGATGTTGCAGCTGTGCTGTTACCTATCTTGCAGTGACTTGTGACATTGAAAGGGACTGATATCCCTGTATGTTTACGCTGAGTGACCGACAGAAAGGGAACTGATATCACTTGTCATGTTATATTAACTGCAGTGACCGTTGACAGAAACGGGACACTGATATGCCTGTATGTGATATCACTGAGTGACCGACTAGGACATATAGCGGAATACTGATATAGGCTTGCTAATTCTGTTATTATCGCACTGGTGATCCGAGATCAGAAAGGGAGTGATGTCTCTGTATGTTATTGATCTTTGATTGTTCGGGATGTGGATCCGCGAATGCTGTGCAGAGTCCAAGGGTACTGGCTGATCTACTGTGGTGTTTTTTACCTGAAGTGACCGACATGACAAGCCCGGTATCGATTTATTAGCTTGTATGGTTATGTTGTTTGAGACGACAGAAGGGTATTACTGATATCCTTCTGTGTTGTATGTTCTCTTGAGCTGATGAGCCTTTGACTATGAAAGGTGGTGTATGTGGATCATCTTGAGCTCTTTGCTCACTGTTAGTAGTTTTCGTCTGTTCCGAAGTGGTTACCGCACAAGAATCGGGAACTGAGTATCTACTTTGTATTGTGTTATTTGCGTCTCGAGTGATTGCGGAAGTTGCGCATGGAAGAGTTTCTGATTTTAATCCACTGGTAATGTTATATTCGCTGAGTGAGCGACAGGAACGCCGGATATGTTATATCCAACACTCTCTTCTGTGCCATTGTGGGATTGTGGCTTCAGCAGGAAATTACTTATGTTGGAAAGGACGTGCCGTACACTTATATATGGATATTATTCTCGGTATGTAAGGATGTTTGTAGCATGGGCGCTTGCTGGCTTTTCCAGAATTACATTACGCAAGTTTCTTACAACGGTTAGCGGTCTAGCTGGTGCTGATCGATGCTCATTGCATCTCAGGAGTCTGGGTTTCTCAGTTCCAGTGGCTGGACTTGTCCACTTAATTTAGTATGCTTGAGTCCTTGGTCGTGTGCGCAGCTATTATCTGTTAACTTTGAATACTTCGGGGTAGCTACATTTTTTGTTTTCAGGCAGCCTGCTACTGTGTTGTCAATACCATTCATCTCGCTCCCTAGCGAATACTAGACATGTTAGGGTGTTGGGAATTTTGAAATTAAATCGAGTGAGGAAGGGTTGGGATAAAGTCCGTTGCCGCTGAATTCGCATTTCCCACGTCCCTTCCTGGAGTATGGTTGCCTGCTGCTCCTTAGCTGATTTAAGCGGTCTTTGAGGGTTCTCGAAGGACATTGGACACTAGCAAAGCTCTTTTCCAGAGTTTTCCTAGAGTTGCGGCAGGTGATTAGTCCTTGTTTGACACCTTACGCCAGCTAAAAGACAAGTTTTTTTTTCTGGGTGGTTTTTCTTTTTTGTTGGGTTTTTGCCCTTTCTCCTTCGCCGGATTTCACTAAGGGCGGGCCCTGCTCGTTCTTTTTTTAATTATTTCCGAGCGGGGCGGTAGGGGGAGACAGGTATTTTGCTTGCTTGAATTTCTTCCGGGATTGGGTCTTTCTGCTACTTCGGGTGTGTGGTGCTCGTTTCTGTTACCTTAGCAATAGCATACAACTGTCTTGTAACATAGTATGTTTGTGCTGCTCTGTGGATTTAAGATCCAGCGTCGTAGATCACTGAGTTCTGTGTATGGGATCGGATGTATGCGCCTAGATCACCGAGTTCTGTGTGTCAGTAGGGACTAGTGGAACACATCCGGAGAGGAGCCGTGAACTAAAAAGCTTGTCGGTAGCAGATTTTCAACTTTCTTCTTTATTTTTTTTGGGGGGGGGAACTGGTCAGGACTCAGGACAGGAAAACTACAGGTGGACGGGGTTTATGATAAGGCGGGAGGTGGAGGTGGAGTGGTTGTCTGGGACTCCCCAGGGATGTTCAGTAATTTGTTGGGGACTTGTGCTCTTACGATCCTGAGTTCTCTGCAGGCTTTGGTGTTCCTTCTGGTGCAAACACATGCACCTGTCAGCGCCCACCTGGCCCGGTTTGGATCTACAACTCCAGGTGCTCTCAGGATGACCCTCTGGCCGTGCTGCAGTGCGCATCTCTGCAGCAGTTATCCCTCCGGGCCGGCAGGGACCCTGAGTAGCGTGACTGATAGGTTGCAGGTGCTCTCCGAGGAATCTGGGTGCAGACATCACCCCACAGACCAGCAGGGAAGACCCAGGCGTGAGAGGAGGCAGAAAGGCGAGCTGCGCATGGGTCGACTTCTCCGTCGCATTGTAAGAGGAGCAATTGGTGGGAAAACGCCGACAGACCTAACGACAGCAGAATACGTGCAAGAGCGGGTACAGTTGAGATTGTTATTGGTGTTGTGACATACCTGTCTACTGGTCCGGTATTAGAGATCCCTCAGAAATATTTACTACTGAGTGACAGTTAGAGACTTGAGTATCGTTATCGTGTCTTTGTACTGAGTGTTTGGTTTATGCGTAGGCTGGGCTTTATTTGGATATTAAAGTAACAATCTTATTTAACTAGGCAGAGGTCAGTTAGCACAAATGATTTATTCTACAATGACGGGCCTAGAAGCATGTTGGCGTTAAAGGGCACTGGCCTGTTCGGCAGGGCAGCACGGTTTTTAACCTTGTCATGTGTGCGTCTTACTGGCCGATGGGGTAGATCATTCTTTTTTGTATGCATTTGTCGTTTTTGGGACATTCGTCCTAGCGTTTATTCTGGGAGGGTTTGAGGAAGCGGAGAGGCTTCATTCATGGAATAGTTCTTAGTATTTTTGTTCTTACATTTTCTGTTGCCTCGTCTCCGTTGGATGATGTTTCAGAGCATCTTCGGTTCCTCGCTTTGTGCTAGTGGTTATTAGAGGAGGGATGTCGCTTGCGGTTTCCTAGTTGCCTATTAGTTTTTTTCATTTTCTCGTCCATTGTGCAAAGTCTCTGGTTATTGGATTTGCATTGGAGGGTTACAGGATAACCTGATGCCTTTGATGGTGGCTGCTGCTGTGCGGGCGGGGCTGAGACGAGTGCCTATTGGCTTCGCCTATAGCTATGTCGGGGGCTAACTTATTTAGAGAAAGGGTTCTCATATTTGACCTGGTTGGTCAATTTCCAGTAGGTGTTCTATTTGTCATTAGGAATAGTTTGTTGGCCTATTTAGGCGCGAGGGCCTGGGGGTCGTGGGAAGAGTAGGGTTTGCCCCCTATGGTGGGTTGTTGGGAATCCGGGGTATATTTGGTTTTTCTTTGTCGGTGACCGCTGGTCTGGGAGTGTGCACGGTGTGATAGGCTGAAGTACCGGGTTTCTTATATGTGGCATGGTCGCCTGAAGATGTTCAGTCACTTTGTGGTAGGGATAGGTCGTTTCAATTTTGGACTCGTCATTGTCGGTCGGCTTTGTGTACTTTTTGTGGCTGTCTTGAAGATCTCATCTATTGTCTCTTGGGCTTTGGCTGGCGCTTCCAGAGAGACCTTCACTTTGGTGGAGTATAATGTCACATGGGGTTTTCGGCTGGCTTTCTGAATGACCTCAGGTTGGGCGGAAATTATGCGATCAAGTTGCAGAGATGGGTTGCTCAGTGTTATTTGATTAGGAAATTGCACGTGGCTGCTATTTTTGGTTAGGTCAATTGGGTGAGTTGTTAGGTCCTGGACGCTTGGTCGCTATTAAAGTTGTTGAGTCTTAATTTGGTTAACGTTGTTCGGTTTGTTGGGATGGCTAGGGAGGGCGAATTTAGAAACGCACGACCTATTCCTCTGAGCGAGGTGCTGGTTAGGCTGGATGCTGGTTTACATGTCAAGAAAGAGTATAGATGGTTTCTTGTAGGAGAGCGTGACATTGACTATGGAGCGCTCCATAGATGGCGCTGAAATCTTTGTTGATGTCAACGTTTCGCATTTGATTCTTCGCGGCAACGCTGTTGGTCTCCTCAGGGATTTGTGGAACGTACTGCGTGATTGATTCTGTTTTATCATACGCGGCGTACGTGGGTCCTTATGTGTTGTCTGCTGTCGTGGTGGCAGGTATTACTCATGATTGGTCTCAGAGATTTCAGCTTACACAGGCAATCTGTCAATCCTTGTGGTGGTGGCCTTGATATATTTCGGTTATTTCGGCTTTCCTGTGTCTCTAGTATTTTTGAAAAGGGATTGGCACTCTTTTGGGTCGATTGCGATACTTATAGAAAACGTTATGGATTATTGCTGTTTTGGCCGATCTTGGAGATACATGTGCTAATTGCATCAGCTCGGGTTACGGAAACAGGTGCTTGGGAAACGGGTAGCAACATCAAAATCATCACACTGAAATGTGCTTCCAGATGCTTAAGATGTGGAGGTTGGCACGTTGGGAGTTTGGTTTGGAGCTGTTGGTGGGAAGGGAGCTGGCAGAGGGTCTTTTTGAATTTGCAAGAGATGGTCAGAGCTGTAGTCGCTCCTTTAGTTGTCTGTTTTATTGTCACCAGTTTCCCTTTACTTCTGGTCTGGGTCTTTCTCCGCTAATTCAATTTGGTCCGGGCCTGGTTTGTGGACTCATTGTACTTGCAGCGGAAAGACATTTGTGCGTGTGTAATCGGCATGTTGGGTGTGTGTGTTCGTGTAGTTGGGAATAGCTCTTCTTAATATCGTACGGGTACCACAGGTAAAGAGAAAAGCACTTACTTTTGCTTTTTTTGTGAGAAAATCTAGCAATTAGGAAGGATAAAGGATTGTCTAGCGTTAAGCAGTCTAGTCAGCCAGTACCTTTCATCTTGTGGTTGAATTGTGCTCTGGTGAGGTGTGGTGCCTAATTCGCTATCATGATATGGACTCTGAATACTCATATAGATTGTTCATCCCGTGGATTCACTCGTTCTATTTGCCCCGTAGGCTAATTTGACGGATTTGGCTTACCATCTTATTGTTGACCTTTCGGGGTAAAGTATCAGTCAAACGACACTTTTGGCCATCGGATTATCCGGGCTCATAAGGCATGACAAATAGGGGGAAAGGTTGGGATACCACGGTTCTAGCTTGTTATCGCCACATTTGAAAGTCGCGTTGCTCAAGCTGAATGGGTGGTTCTTTACACATTTTATATCTCCAAACGCCCCGGTGATATAGAGAAGGCTGGTTGGTCGGCGGCCTGCCCTTATTGATTGCATCTTGTCTTACCTTTTGGTGGGTGCGTCTCTGCCGCTTGTGTTTGTGAACAGTGGTTAATGCCTTTGTTGGCTTCTTAGCGGCCGGGGAAAGGCTGTTGGTGTAAGCTGCCTGTTGTGCTCTTGATGGGTCGCCGGGGAACACGTTCGCGGCTTATTCTACTGCCTTTGTGGGCTTTCTTATGTGGCCCCGTGGAAGCAGTTGCGTTTAACTGCGTTTGTTTAGTTTGTCGTTTGCCGGTGGGCGCAGATACGGACTAGACGTTTGTTGTACGCATGTCAGCTCGGGTCGCGGGTATTTTTGATCCACTCGTTCACCTTATTCGGTTGAGCTTGGCGAGGCGCTAAAAGAGAGGCATCTAGTCATAGCTGTAGTTTATCGATGATCAGGGCTGCCCGGATGTATTCGTTCACTGTTAGGCAATCCGCAGGGGTGGTGGTATGGGTAATTGTCCAGCGAGTCCCAATTTGTCTCACATCCGACGTTGCTATACTTCAGCGACCTTCCTGGAGTCTTGCAGGGAGCGATGCGTGGATTCGACTAAACGAGGTCCAGAATGGCACTGTTTTGGTGTTGTATGCCTTGAAGGTGTTTTTGCCCGCATCGCTACGCTTGCGTTTTTTCTGTATTTATTAGCCTGGTACCATGTGCTCATGATTCCAGGTGGCAGTGCTTTGGTGTCACTTTAAATTGGAGGACTTGGCATTCATGTTCCTGGTGTATTCCAGTGCCTTATTTACACTCTGATTTTCTTGCTGGCCTAATTTTCTCTGATTGTTGGACCTAGCTCGTCTGCATCGGTCAAGACCTATGAATTCTAATATGTTTCTGTTAGCAGACATTATTATCAGGTAAATAAAATAAATCCTCGCTCTTTATTTCTTTCGATGGAGTTTTGACGTCCGTGCACTGTTGAGTTGTCCCTTGGAGTAGAGTGGGGGTTTGGGGTGATTATGAGTGAGTAGACTGTTTGTTGAGTACCTTTTGGACCTCTTCTCGGACTGAGGTTATCGTTAGGACTTCTCCTCAATGGGACATCATCATCACGCGGGTCAGAGGAGTTCGGACGTTCTTCATTCTCGTTTATTTAGGAGAAATTCGATCTTACTTAGAAGTTTTGTCTCACTCGCTACTAGTTTGATCTCATATCTAGATGACTTCCTAGCTAGTTCATTGTTACTAGATGCACCTATCCTAGTGTCACTTCCTCTGATTCTCCCTTCTAGTTTACTCTTACTTATTCTCACCACTGTTGGTCTAGTTCATCTCTGATCCTCCTCTTAGTCTCATCTTTAGATCACCCTACTAGTTCCTCTTACTAGATCGGCCTCTATCGTTGAGTCTGGGACTCCTCATTCTCTAGTTCCTCTTACTCTTTCAGATGGTCCATCGCTCGCTACGGCTAGGTTCGCTCTTCTGGATCTAGATTACCGTTCTCTCTTCGTCATTTGTGTCGTTGCGCTATCGGCTTCGTTCTCTTATCTAGTGTTCCTTACCCGCTCTGACTCCGAGTGGTTCTCGTGCCTTTAGATTCTTCCCTACTAAGTTTCCTCTTACTAGATCACCCTACTTAGTTTTCACGTTTACTGGATTGTCTCTTTATCTAGTTTATCACGCCTTACTTGGCTTTCCCTACGTGTTTCTGCTATTTAGAGGCGTCTCGTTTGTTCTCCTCCTTAGTCTTCTACTGTACTACTTTTGTATGTTATTTTGGGGGCTTACTGAGAGTCGTCACCCTAGCCTGGGCAGTCTTTCTGTGGTGACTAGATCGACCCTAGGGTTCTTTTAGTTCACTCTTCCTTTACCGTGTCAGTCTTGTCATCCTTTACTAGGACGTTCATCTCTCTAGGTAGTTTTGCTCTTATAGATATGCTT
>NW_019942827.1:180657-189261 GCF_002910315.2 Salvelinus sp. IW2-2015
TAAAGGAGCGCTATGGATCGACACAATACACATCTATTAAACTTTTACAAATACACTGCCTCACGGCTTACAGTGAATCATTCTAGATAGAACCCCTTTTCCACCGCGAATTTACGCAAAACTGTAACTAAAGCCACTCAGGAAACGATCCAATGACATCTTACAGACACAACGTACACTGTAGAATTTGCCTTCTGATTTAGGTATTGTCCTGCTGAAAGGTGAATTTGTTTCCCGGGGGCTTGATGGAAAGCAGTACTGAAACCAGGTTTCTTCATGAAGATTTAAGTGAACTAATAGCTCCATTCCGTTTCTTTTAATCCTTAAAAAAAAACTCCAACTTAGTCTTTACCGATATAAGACAAGCGATCAACCTCAATAAACATGGATGTCAGCCACCAACCAATGCTGAACCAATACTGCAAAGAGTGTACAATCAGGTGATAGCCGTATGACGTTAAGATTCCTTACCCAACAGAAGCATAGACTGCTATGCATCTGGACATAAAATGGGTTAATTGTCTCTTGCCGCCGAACTATAACATGGCCTGTATAAGAACATATTGTATTCCATGAAACCCTGCCGATATACAAATGCCCATCTGAAATAGCCCACAACACATCTAACACCTAACCTAACAATCCAACCACCTACAGATGTTTTTCAATACCTGTTGCTCAGGCCTCCTTGACAACACCAAGATGAATTCGGATACTACTGCACAATCACCATGCTGCACATCATACTACCACTCCAGTAATATCTAGATTGTACGAAACTTCGTAAATCACTATCGCGAACTAAGCCTATTATTGCCTTACCACAGCGAGCGCGCACTTTGCACACCACTGATAGTACCTAGACTCGTTCTAATCATTTTCTATGTGTGTAGTTACTGATAAAACGACTTGTAAATAAGTGCCACAAGGCAATGTAACAACATCAGTGTTGTTGTTAGGTCCCGATAACCACATGCTTCCTGCTTTCATCAATGGCCAGAGGTCGCAGAAATATCCACAATGTAAGCAATTTTACTGAAGGTGACTGACAAGAAAGGAAACTCCACCCTCACACGCTGTATGATCGTACTGACCGTCGAACTAAACTGACAGCGAACCCAGCCGAGCACACCCAACAATGCATACCACTGTAATCAGATCCATCACGAGTGAACGACAGAAAAAAGGAAACTGATATCACTGTTATGTAATACTGAGTCACAGACAGAAAGGAACTGAGATCACTGTATGTTATACTGAGTGACCGATACCAGAAAGGGAACGGAAAATAACACTAAGAATATGGAGAGCTAAATACGAAAAGTGACAAACGACAGAAAGGGAACCCATGACTACCGCTGTATGTATAACTGAAGTGACCGAAACAAGAACCGGAAACGTATCGACAAATACCCTCGCATACGCCGTAAATGTGGTACCCTCCGGCCGAGTGGAACGGACCAAACAAAACAGAACCCTGAGTATCACTGTAATGTACGCTCTACGCTGGAAAAAGTGCCACCCACCACCGAGAAACCACCCAGGCGCCAACCTGACAACCTCCACCCTGATATCAATAACACCATACTGACGACACGACAGAAAAAGCCGGAACAAAAGACTGAATAATCACTAGTATAAAGCTCTTTACTGAGTAACCACGACAGAAAAGCGGAACTGACCTAAATCACGAATAATATCTATAATCCCAGAGTGGACAACAGAACCGCGAAAGGCACCTCAGGATCTACTGGTAAATCCGTATCACTCAGATGCCACCGACAAAGGCAAAGGAAGAGACACTGACCTCCATCACATGAGTTTACTAAGACAGCGCACCGGACAGACAAAGGAGAACATCAGATATCACTTGTAATAGTAATTGAGTGATGACCGACAGAACGGGAACTGATATCACACTGTAAATGAGTACCTAATCACAGAAAAAACGATATCACTGTAGTTAACTGAGTGACCGACAGAAAGGGAACTGATATCACTGTATGTTTACTGAGTGACCGACAGAAAGGAACTGATATCACTGTATGTTATTACTGAGTGACACAGAAAAGGAAACTGATATCACTGTATGTTATACTGAGTGACCGACAGAAAGGGAACTGATATCACTGTATGTTATACTGAGTGACGACAGAAAGGGAAACTGATATCACTGTATGTTTTACTGAGTGACCGACAGAAAGGGAACTGATATCACTGTATGTTATACTGAGTGACCGACAGAAAGGGAACTGATATCACGTATGCGTTTTACTGATGACCGACCAGAAAGGGAAAATGATATCACTGTATGTTATACTGAGTGACCGACAGAAAGGGAACTGATATCACTGTATGTTATACTGAGTGACCAACAGAAGAGGAACTGATATCACTGTATGTTATACTGAGTGACCGACAGAAAGGGAACTGATATCAACACTCCTACTCTGTGCCATTGTGGATTGGTGCTACAGGAAAATAATTATGTGGAAATGACGTGCCAGTACAATTATGGATATTACTGTATGTAAGGATGTTGACATGGGGCTTTCGGCTTTTCAGAAACAAAGAAAGTCTTACAACGGAGCGTACTGGTCTATGTGCTCATCATTCAATGGGCTCAGTTCAAGTCTCACTTGTCCACTTAAAGAATGCTTTCCTTGTTCAGAATTATCTTGAAAAACTTTAGCACATTTTTGTTTTCAGGCAGCCATGCAACTTGGCAATAAATCAACCCCCTAAAACACCACAATAAGAATTTGAAATTAGAACGATAAAAGGGAAAAGTCCCGTTGCAGCTGAATCCATTTCACGTCCCATATATGGTCACTGCTGCTGKTGATAAATCAAGTCAGAAGGACATTGGACACTAAAGCTCTTTTCCAGAAGTTTCCAGAGTTGCGCAATGAAATCTTGTTTGACACTCAGAAAAGACAAGTTGTTTTGTGCTTTCGGAAAGCTTTTTACGACAACTTTTCTTCGAATTTCTTCAAATAGTTCTTCTGTAATTCTGTCTCTCGTTCGTTACCTAGCAATAGCATACAACTGTCTGTAACATAGTATGTTTGTGTCTCTGTGGATGTAAGATCCAGCGTGTAGATCACTGAGTTCTGTGTATGGGTATCGGATGTATGCGCCTAGATCACTGAGTTCTGTGTGTCAGTAGGGACTAGTGGAACACATCCGGAGAGGAAGCCGTGAACTAAAAAGCTTGTCGGTAGCAGATTTTCAACTTTCATTTATTTTTTTTGGGGGGGGGGAAACTGTCAGGACTCAGGACAGGAAGTAGGATGATAAGGGAGGGAGGTGGAGGTGGTTGTCTGGGACTCCCAGGGATGTTCCGAGTGTTCTTGTTGGGGACTTGTGCTCTTACGATCCTGAGCTCTGCAGGCTTGGTGTTCCTTCTGGTGCAACACATGCACCTGTCAGCCCACCTGGCCCGGTTGGATCTACAACTCCAGGTGCTCTCAGAGACCTCTGGCGCCGTGCTGCATCATTCTGCAGCAGTATCCCTCCGGGCCAGCAGGGACCCTGGAGAGGAGACTGATAGGTTGCAGGTGCTCTCCGAGGAATCTGGGTTGCAGACATCACCCCACAGGACCAGCAGGGAAGACCCAGGCGYAGAGGAGGCAGAAAGGGAGCTGCGGCATGGTCGACCCCGCAGTAAGAGGAGCAAGGCTGGGAAACGGCAGACTAAACGACAGCAGAAACGTGAAGACAGGGACATGATGATGGTGATGACATACTCTATGGTCCCGGTAAGAATCCTCAGAAATATTTACTACATGAATTAGAGACAGTATGTTATGTGCTTTTACTAAGTGAGTTATAGTAGGTTATTTAAAATAAAATAAAATCCTTTATTTAACTATTTAACTAGGCAAGTCAGTTAAGAACAAATTATTATCTACAATGACGGCCTAGGAACAGTGGGTTAACTGCCTTGTTCAGGGGCAGAACAACATATTTTTACCTTGTCAGCTCTTACGCATGTAGATCATCATTTATGATTACACAACGTTACGTTATTGTAGAGGAAGGGAGATTCAATCTGGAATAGTTTAGTATTCTCACTCTCCATATGTTCAGAGTCATTTCCTTTTTCACTCTTCTGGGATTAGCAGAAATGTCCTTCCTATGCCAAGAATCATCTCATTGGAAGTCTCTGGATATAGGATTAAGAGGAGGAAAACTGAGCATGCGTCTGAAATATATCCTATTCCCTATATAGTGCACTAATTTTAGAAAAGGTTCTATAGGACCCTGGTCAACAGTATATATATATATATACAGGGAATAGGGTTCTATAGGACCCTGGTCAAAAGTAGTGCACTATATTTTGGGAATAGGGTTCTATAGGACCCTGGTCTAAAGTAGTGCACTATATAGGGAATAGGGTTCTATAGGGCRCTGGTCTAAAGTAGTYCACTATATAGGGAATAGGGTTCCATTTTGGACTCATGCGGTGGCTTGGTACTCTGCCAAACTCATCCTATCCTCTGGGCCTTGGCTAACCACAGAGAGACCCACTTGGCTGGAGAAATGTCACACTTTCTGAATGACACAGGAAATTAACATCAAACCGAACAGTGTAAAGAAGAAACAACTGGCTGTATTTTTAGGTACATGATTCATCTAGTTTCTCTAAACTGGAGCTAATGGTTAAGTTGCTGTTATTGATCTAGAGGCGAAAGAAACGCACACCTATTTAGGCGAGGTGCTGGTTAGCGGAGCGGAACACTTCAAAAAAGTATAAAATAAKGGAGAGCAGGACACTCTAGGAGCTCAAGATGCAAAAATATTTATGTCCAACGTTTCGACAGACAAGCTGTCTTCATCAGGGTATAATGACAAACACTGCAGGATGACTCGTTTATATAGGGACAGGGCCTAGTGTTTCTGCTGTCGTTTATATTTATATATGTCAAAAGACACACACAGGCATCTGTAATCATGGTGTGGCCTGATATCATCGGTTAATTCTCATATATTAAAATAGCATACAAAGAAAACATAAATGGATAGCGTACGATCTTAGATACAATGTGGCTACATCAGCCTACAAACATTTACAATAGCAACATCACAATAATCACAAGAATGGCTTCAGATCAAAGTCAACGTTGAGACCGAAGGGAGCAAGGGTCTTTAAATGAAAGATCCAAGCTGTAGTGTCCTTTAAGTTGCTGTTATTGTCACCGTTTCCCTTTACTTCTGTCTTTCAGATCAAGGTCCTGTTGGAACTATGTAACAGCACAAAAGACATGTGTTTAACAGGTGTGTTGTTGTTGTTGAAATAGCTCTTCTAATATCTAGGGTACACAGGTAAGAAAAACACATTTGTTTTTTTGAAAACTACAATTATTAAAATAAAAACATTAGCAACAGCCTTAATAAAGACAGTACCTCATTGAAATGCTGTATGTTGCCTATTGCACATGAWATGGACATGAATACAAAAAGTTCCATTCCTAACCATTCATTCCATCCTACATTACAGGCMTACCAGGACCTCCAGGTAAAACAATCAACAACACTTTGCATCAATCAAAGCATGACAAAAGGGGGAAAGGTGGGATACCAAGTCAGTTGTACAACTGAATGCCTTCAACTGAAATGTGTCTTACACATTTAACCCAAACCCCTCTGAATCAGAGAGGTGCGGGGGGCTGCCTTAATCAACATCCACTTTGTCGGCGCCCGGGGAACAGTGGGTTAACTGCCTTGCTCAGGGCCCGGGGAACAGTGGGTTAACTGCCTTGCTCAGGGCCCGGGGAACAGTGGGTTAACTGCCTTGTTCAGGGGGCAGAACGATAGATTTTGTACCATGTCAGCTCGGGGATTTGATCCAGTAACCTTATCGGTTACTGGCCCAATGCTCTAAAAAAGGCATCTAGTCATACATGTAGTATCGATGATCATACAGGAATGATATCTGTTCAAGGCACTCCAGGTGTGGATGGGAAGCCAGGAGTCAATGCTACAGAAGGCATACCAGGACCACCTGGAGCTGCAGGAGACGAGGGAAAAAAGGTCAGACACTGTTTGTGGTATGTGATTTTTTTCCCCCATGCACAACTGCTCTAATACTGTACATGTGCAGACCAGTGGAGGCTGGTGTCACCTTAAATTGGAGGACTTGTAATTCATTGTATTCCAGCCATTACAATGATTCCATCTTCAATTCAAAGTGACACCAGCCCCACTGGTAAAGACCTAATGAAACTAAATAATTTAAAGAAATCAGTAAAAAAAAAATCCACCATAACTATCATGATGACCCTTGCTGTTCAGGTCCCCTGGAGAGAGAGGGGAGCCTGGGGTGAAAGGAGACGTGGGAGACCCTGGACCTCCAGGACTGAAGGACGAGACCCCAATGCATCATCATAGAGGGTAAAAGAGGGTAGAGTTCTCATTCTCTTAAAAATCCATCTACTAGATCACCCTACTAGTTCAGCTTACTAGATCACCCTACTAGTTTCATCTTACTAGATCACCCTACTAGTTCACCCTACTAGTTCCTCTTACTAGATCACCCCTACTAGTTCACTCCTACCTAGTTCATCTTACTAGATCACCCTACTAGTCTCTTACTAGATCACGCCTACTAGTTCACCCTACTAGCTTCCTCTTACTAGATCACCCTACTAGTTCTCTACTAATCAACCTACTAGTCACCCTACTAGTTCATCTTACTAGTTCACCCTACTAGTCTTCTTACTAGATCACCCTACTAGTTCCTCTTACTAGATCACCCTACTAGTTCACCCTTACTAGTTCACTCTTACTAGATCACCCTACTAGTTCCTCTTACTAGATCACCTACTAGTTCACCCTACTAGTTCATCTTACTAGATCACCCTACTAGTTCTCTTACTAGATCACCCTACTAGTTCACCCTACTAAGTTCATCGTACTAGATCACCCTACTAGTTCCTCTTACTAGATCACCCTACTAGATCACCCACTAGTTCCTCTTAACTAAATACCCTACAGTTCCTCTTACTAGATCACCCTACTAGTTCCCTCTTAACTAGCTCACACCTACCAGTTCATCCTACTAGCTCACCCTACTAGTTCCTCTTACTAGGCTCACCCTACTAGTTCCTCTTACTAGCTCACCCTACCAGTTCTCCTACTAGCTCACCCTACTAGTTCCTCTTACTAGATCACCCTAACTAGTATCCTCTTACTAGATCACCCTACCTAGTTCATCTTACTAGATCACCCTACAGTCATCTACTAGCTCACCCTACTAGTTAATCTTACTAGCTCACCCTACTAGTTCAATCTTACTAGATCACCCTACTAGTTCATCTTACTAGCTCACCCTACTAGTTCATCTTACTAGATCACCCTACTAGCTTCACCTACTAGTTCCCTTACTAGATCACCCTACTAGTCATCTTACTAGATCACCCTACTAGTCATCTACTCAACTTACTAGATCACCCTACTAGCTCACCTTACTAGATCACCCTACTAGTTCATACTTACTAGATCACCCTACTAGTTTCATCTTACTAGCTCACCCTACTAGTTCACTTACGAGCTCAACCTACTAGAGTCATCTTACTAGCTCACCTACTAGTTCATCTTACTAGATCACCCTACTAGTTCATCTTACTAGATCACCCTACTAGTTCATCTTACTAGCTCACCCTACTAGTCATCTTACTACTCACCCTACTAGTTCATCTTACTAATCCCCACTACTAGTTCATCTTACTAGCTCACCCTACTAGTTCATCTTATTAGATCACCCTACTAGTTCATCTTACTAGCGCACCCTACTATTCATCTTACTAAGCTACCCTACTAGTTCATCTTACTAGATCACCCCTACTAGTTCATCTACTAGATCACCCTACTAGTTCATCTTACTAGCCTCACCCTACTAGTTCATCTTACTAGCTCACCCTACTAGTTCATCTTACTAGATCACCCTACTAGCTCACCTTACTAGATCACCCTACTAGTTCATCTTACTAGATCACCCTACTAGTTCATCTTACTAGCTCACCCTACTAGTTCTCATCTTACTAGATCACCCTACTAGTTCATCTTACAGCTCACCCTACTAAGTTCCCTTTACTAGATCACCCTACTAGTTCATCTTACTATATCACCCTACTAGTTCATCTTACTAGATCACCCTACTAGCTCACCTACTAGATCACCCTACTAGTTCATCTTAAGCTCACCCTACTAGTTCCTCTACTAGATCACCCTACTAGTTCCTCTTACTAGACACCCTACTAGTTCCTCTTACTAAATCACCCTACTAGTTCATCTTACTAGATCACCCCTACTAGTTCATCTACTAGCTCACCCTACTAGTTCACTTACTAGATCACCCTACTAGTTCATCTTACTGAGATCACCCTACTAGTTAATCTTACTAGATCACCCTACGAGTTAATCTTACTAGATCACCCTACTAGTTAATCTTACTAAGATCACCCTACTAGTTAATCTTACTAGATCACCCTACTAGTCATCTTACTAGCTCACCCTACTAAGTTCATCTTACTAGATCACCCCTACCAGTTCATCTTATTAGCATCACCCTACTAGCTCACCTTACAGATCACCCTACTA
>NW_019942827.1:189286-200820 GCF_002910315.2 Salvelinus sp. IW2-2015
AGAGGGTAAAGGTGTCTTCAATTCTCTTAAAAAATCTCCATCTTACTAGATCACCTACTACTTCATCTTACTAGATCACCCTACTAGTTCATCTTACTAATCACCTACTAGTTCATCTTACTAGATCACCCTACTAGTTCATCTTACTAGATCACCCTACTAGTTCATTCTTACTAGATCACACCTACTAGTTCATCTTACTAGATCACCCTACTAGTTCTCTTCACTAGATCCACCCTACTAGTTCATCTTACTAGATACGCCCTACTAGTTCATCTACTAGATCACGACTTACTAGATCACCCTACTAGTTCACTTTACTAGATCACCCTACTAGTCTACAATCTTACTAGATCACCCTACTAGTTCATCTTACATAGATCACCCTACTAGTCTTCTTACTAGATCGCCCACTAGTTCTCTTACTAGATCACCTTACTAGATCACCCTACTAGTTCATCTTACTAGATCACCCTACTAGTTCATCTTACTAGATCACCCTACTAGTTAATCTTACTAGATCACCCTATTAGCTCACCCTACTAGTTAATCTTACTAGATCACCCTACTAGATCACCCTACTATCTCACCTTACTAGATCACCTTACTAGTTCATCTTACTAGATCACCCTACTAGTTAATCTTACTAGATCACCCTACTATCTCACCTTACTAGATCACCTTACTAGTTCACCTTACTAGATCACCTTACTAGTTCATCTTACTAGCTCACCCTACTAGTTCCTCTTACTAGATCACCCTACTAGTTCATCTTACTAGCTCAACCTACTAGTTCATCTTACTAGATCACCCTGCTAGTTCATCTTACTAGATCACCCTACTAGTTCATCTTAATAGCTCACCCTACTAGCTCACCTTACTAGATCATTCTCAACTACATTTGAGCTACTAACACTGATTTTGCAGATAGTTACAATTTATGTTTTACTTGCAATGATCATAATTGTATTACATACTGTAAATGTTAGTTTATCTGAGAAGCCTGTTCAGATCCTGTGCCTCTGATTTGTGTTTGAAGGGCCTCCGGGTCCAAGGGGCCCTCCTGGCCCTGCCGGTCCCCCTGGTCTACCTGGGCCCCCAGCGACCTTAGAGGACCCAGAACCCTCTAGAAATAGGACCATGAGAGCACACCTGTTAGAGAACACCTGTCTCCATCAAGCCAACATGTCTGACTCTCTGAGTGAGTATGCTGTCAGAGATTCCACCAACAAGGACATGCATTCATCCTCACTGTCACTGTAAAACACTGTTCCATTTTTTTCTCTACACTCTTAGGTACAGAGAATACAGCCACAAGCAGTGACACCTTGAATGTAACCAATGCAGAGAATGTTAATCGAACCATCAGAGCACACATCCATCAAGCCAACATGTCTACGGGTGAGCATACTGTCCTGGCAGAGATTCCACCAACAACAACTCAGAATCACTATGTATGAACATACGTTTATTCCTCAGTGTAAAAAAAACACTGTTGCATCTCTCTCCCCTTAGAGTCAGCGAATCTAGCCGCAAGTAATGACACGTTGAATGTAACTGACACAGAGAACGAGGAAGCAAATAACCGACAAGATGACATACACAAAGATTGGGAAAGAAAGACCTTGACGTAACTGACACCAGATGTGGAAGAAGGACCTTTGAACCTAGAACCAGAGTGAAGGACGTAGTACTGAAGAGAGTTGTGAGAAGATCTTTGAACGTAATCGACAGCGAAGATGTGAAGAAGCACCTTTGTATGTAACTGACACCGAGATTGTGGAAGAAGGATCTTTGAACAGTAACTGACAATGAGATTGTTGGAGGACCTTTGAACGTAACTGACACCGAGATTGTGGAGAAGGACTTTAACGTAAATGACACCGAGATTGTGGAAGAAGGACCTTTAACGTAACTGACATCCTGAGATTGTGGAAGAAGGAGGACCTTTGACGTAACTGACAGTCGAATTGTGGGAAGAAGACTTTGAACGTACTGACCAGATTGTGGAAGAAGGATCTTGAACGTAACTGACATCGAGATTGGAGAAAGGATTGAACGTTTGCACGGATGTGGAACTTTGAACGTTAACTGGACACGAGATTGTGTGGAAGAAGGACCATTGATACGAACTGACAGGAAGTTTGTGGAAGAAGGGGACCTTTGAAACGTACGCACACTGGAGATTGTGAAGAAGACTTTTAACGTAACTGACAGTGAGATTGTGGGAAGAAGACCTTTGTACTAACTGCACACGAGATTGTGAAGAAGACTTGTTTTAACGTAACTGACACGGATTGGAAAAGGAAGGACTTTTGAACGTAAACTGACACGGGGAAAGAACCTTTTTGTGGAAAAGGTAAAAAAACTTTGATGAACACCGAGAATGTGAAGAAGGATCTTTGTACGAACTGACAGCGAGAATTGTGCGAAGAAGACTTTACTAACGCAACACCGAGAAGTGTGAGAGGACTTTTTGAACGTAAACTGACAAGCGAGATTGTGAAAAGGAACCTTTGTTACGTAACTGACACCGAGATTGTGGAAGAAGGATCTTTGAACGTAACTGATACCGAGATTGTGGAAGAAGGACCTTTGAACGTAACTGACACCGAGATTGTGGAAGAAGGACCTTTGTACGTAACTGACAGCGAGATTGTGGAAGACGGACCTTTGAACGTAACTGACAGCGAGATTGTGGAAGAAGCAGCATTTAAGAAAACTGGTATGAAACTATTTAAATCTATAAAGGGGTTGAATTAGGATGGTGAAGGTATTGAAATTGTCTTCATAATTGATTGCATTTTATGTTCATTTTCAGCAGAAATCTTCTCTGCTCCCACCAATGACACCTTGAATGTAACCGACACAGAGGATGCGAAAGAAGAACCTGTTTGGAAAGCTGGTATCAGAACTATTTCTACATAGGCAATACTGGGGGTTCAATTGGGATGTTGAAGGTAGATTATTTTCTTCATAATTGGTTGCATTTTGTCAACAGAAGGCCTTAAAGTCTTCACTGTTCCCTCCAATGTAACCACAGCATTTAAAGGTACAGTCTGGAAGCTTAGTTTGTACTACTGTACTGTACCTTCAACCTTTACTCATGAGCGCCCCCTAGTGGAAACTGTTGCTTAGTGAAGTCTTTTACGTCATTTCAAACATTGTCATTATTTCATTTTACCTAGTGACGTTTCTCTTTCGTATCCATAGAATACATTATCAAAAGCATAACATGCTTTCCAAACGTCACTAAAATGGAAACTACATTTGGAGTTTGGATGCGAGATGCAGCCCGGGTGAACGATAACCACATTTGGATGGCTGAACACTTTTCAGGTACAGTACTTTTGGCAAGTCGTAAAGAAAATACCAATAATATTGAGGAAATATATTTTATAATAGGGGAAAACTCAAGGCCAAAGAAAGAAATCAGCTGTTACAATACATAACGTGTATATAAGTTGCAACAAATGAAACAATTTCCAGCAGAAAGATACTGTGTGTTGCGATTTACATTTGGCTTTTCAGGTCGAGTCTTGCAGGAGTACAAGAGCATTGCATCATTTCCTAACGGCAGCAGCAAGTCTATTGACATGAGGAAGTTGTACCAGGGTTGTGGCCACATCATCTACAATGGGTCTATGTACTATCACAATGCGGGAACCTCGAAAGTTGTCAAGTAAGCGTTTCTTTTACTGCAGTTTAAAGCAACACATATATGTATCCAGATATGTTTCCAAAATCTTGTACATGATTCCTAAGTATTTGACCCATTCTCAATATTTTGCTTTTTAACAGGGATAATCTGAAGACCAGGAGATTACAGACACTGTCCGTTGAGAATGCTCTTTACCACAATCGAACCTARCTCTTCTACAACTCCAAGACATACTTTAAGTTTGCTGTGGACGAGAACGGACTGTGGCTCATATATGCTTCAGTTGTCAACGGAACCATGATGGTTGCCAAGCTTAACCACAKGAGTTTTTCTGTGTTGTCTGTGGTTAGCACGTCCTATCCTGTACCGAACGCTGGGAATGCCTTTGTTGCGTGTGGAGTTCTGTATATGACTGACACCAAAGACACAAAAGTCACACATGCCTTTGACTTAATGAAAGAGAAACCTTTGAATGTAAGTTTYGATCTCAGATCAGCCAATGGTATTATGGCTATGTTGTCATATTATCCCCAAAATCATCTTTTGTATATGTGGGACAACAGCTATGTGAAAATATGCAAGGCTTATTTTACTTCGGATCAAAAAAGTCTAGTCAAATGTTATGATCGTAAATAAATCTTATGATCGTGGGAGACATTCTGCCTAGGAGAATACAGCCACAAGTAGTGACACCTTGAATGTAACCAATGTAGAGAAGGTTTTATTAACAATCAGAGGACACACCCATCAAGCCAACATGTCTATCACTGTCCTGGGAGAGTGTTCTAATTTTTTAAGAATGTTAGTGTCATAAAATATTCATTTTTGTATAATATTTGGCATCGATATTTTTCTCATTCATTCTCATTCATGTTGTACAATTACCAATAAAAACATGTTTTCTTTTCATATTTTACAGTAATTCTCTATCTGATCCTCAATTCAATCAACTGTAAATCCAGCCCTCATTCCCTTTCAAAGTTTGATAATGCGATACACTACATATGCTAAAGTCTGACCTCAAAACATAAATAGAAAAAAAAAACTAAATTCTGTAACAATGCGAACAGAACAAAACAGAGGTACCAAGTAGGCCTAGTAAACAGAATATCAGATCAATAAAGGCCTGACACAATCTATATTTAGGCTAGTTAAAAACACAGTAAACAAAAGGTGAATGGAGACCCAAATAACCAAAACATAGCCTACAGCCTACTATGGCGAGATGTATCCATGCACAGCTGTCTTGCCAAACAAATAGGACTATAGGCCGCTTAAATCATTCAAAATCACAGCYGAAGCCAATCCAGGAAGAAGAAAAAAAACATATGAAAATATGCACCGCCCTATGGGACTCCCAATCACAGCCGGTTGTGATACAGCCTGGATTCGAACCAGGCACTGTAGTGACACTTTAGACCGCTGTGCCACTCGGGAGCCTAGCTGCTCCAGTGGCTTTCCATAGTCCTCCTACTCACACCGTGGCATGCTCTTTCCATTGTGCTGGCGTAGRGGAGATACAGATTTTGCGCCAACCTGGCACTCAATTATTTGAACTTTATTGCTAGTTTTATACAGGGGGGGGGGGGGGTCTAGGCCCCATCCTTAAATTGGAGAATATTGCATTTTTCAAACATTATACTTAATTCTATGTAAAAATAAAAGTATATTTTTCTGAATATCTCTTGTTTGAGCTGTCTGTATCCTCCTGACTGGTGTTTTTTTTTAAATAAACAAAATATGCTTCTCTGATAAAATATTGAAAGGACTGTGAGTTGCTGTGTTGTTATGTTGCGTTGTGTTGTGTTGCTTATTCAGTACATTTTCGTTGTTGGTTGCTTTTCTAAAGTCTACCAACCATGCCAGCAAAGATAGTTATACAAGCTAGCTACTCTAACGTGATTGAAAGCCTGAAGTGGATTACTAGCTAGTTATGAGGTTGGGAACCTATCTGGGCTGTAGTTATACACGTGTGGAGTCTAACGAATCAGCGATTCTGGAATTTCCTAGTTCCGACTAGCACGTAAACGCGGCATGAGTAGGAGCGGTTTACCCCATTCTACCTGGACGGTGACACATTGGTACGAATCACATCGTTGACCTGCWACCCTACAGAGTCGCAGTGACTCGACGAAATTGTGCTCCGGGAAGAAACTGTCAATACTTGTTTTGGTTCCATCGTGCTCCTTTACGAGTCGACAGGTAAAGTTAGCTGGCTAGCAAACTATATTGTTAAGCCACATTTTGCGTCTCTTAAACAGGTCACATAGCTAACGTTAGCCAGTTGACATGTTTAGTTATGTTTCACCGGCTAGCTAGTAAAATTACCTATTTTCCGGAATGCTCACTTGTTTTTCTGTCGCTAGCGGCGTTTGCTAGTTAAAATAAGCTAACTATCTGCCCCACTGGCTTCCATGTCCGGCCTTGGCCTTCCAGCTCTAGGGGTGTTGTTTGTATAATAGCTTGTAAGTCACGTAGCTGAGCCCGCTACTTTTTGACGGGTGAAACTGAATAACTAGTTAGCTGTATCGTTAGTAGGGAGTTTAGTTCCGTCAGATTTGTGTTGTAACGTTACTTTGCTAGCTACCTAACTATGTCCTAGGTAACTACAGTACCTAACAGCTGCCCGGGTTGATTCATGCTGGTTAGTTAATCCTGTTTATCTGTGTTTATTTGCTAGACCTTGACTAAAGTATGTCCTGTACATGTACATCGGCCGTGAGGATATTCTTGAATTCAGCACACAGAGGTAAGAACACTTTGCAATCTTTATAAATTGTCAAGTTAACTACAGTAACGTTAATCTAAACGTGTCTTTAGATAAACTACGTGACATTGACCTCGTTAAGTAGTTTTTGAAAACAGGTCGTCCTGTTGCATTACATTGATACATTTGGTGTGAGAATTGTGTYCAATGTCACAAATGTAGCGCACATRAYGTGGCAGCTAGCTATATTTCCGTAATACCAAATGTTGATGTTGACATTGTAAACAACACCGTAGGCTACGTCATAATGAATGATTTCCGGGAAAGGCTGATCTAACGATTGGCTGATGGAGGAAGGGAACAAGGCATAGGATTAGAATGACTCATTCTATAACTATGGAACGGGGAAGTTGGCCTGACCTAATATATGAATCATGGCCATCCAGAAATAAAATTAAAAAGTACAAGTTTATGTTTATTAAAACATAGGCCTAAACATTTGGTTGCATGGTGTTTCTGTTGTACAGGACTGTCTTGTTCTCGTATTCAACTCTATGCTTTGAGCAGACCTAGTTCTTGTGAAGCTCACCTACCWCCCAGAGTCCGAGTGAGGTCCTTCCATGAAACGGCAGTATGTTTCGTTGCTAAAGATGGAACAACCAAGGATGGATCCAACGATGGTGGAAAGGTAAACGTGATTCCACTGGATTAGAACATATCTGTTTGCCTGCTTTACAGAATGAATCACCCAGTGGTGACTAGCTTGGACCCAGATCTGTTTGTGCTGTCTCGCCAACTCCTATGGTCATTGCCAAACATGATATAACAACGTGGCAAGATGGCTTGTTCCCAGATCTGTTTATGCTAAGTGGTGACATATTGATTGAATTGACCTCATCTCTGGTGGTGACATCATAATTGAAATGGAATTGACCCCATCTCTGGTGGTGACATCATAATTGAAATGGAATTGACCCCATCTCTGGTGGTGACAAGACACAATAATAGACTTTCTAATAAATACACAGTGGTTTTCAACAAGTGACAACGACATAGCCTCCTATCTGTGGCTACATTGTTTTTCCTGCTGTGTTGCATTCATGATAGTATGTCTCTCTCTCTTGTGCTGATCATATGCAGAAGAACGTCGGTGAAGCAAAGAGACTTTCGGGCTCTTCTGGTGGATCAGGGAAGGGGGGTAACCAGCTGCACTGTCCCAAATGRGGAGACCCGTGTACACATGTGGAGACCTTTGTATGTGAGTACCCATTAAAAATAAAATAGATACGATGTTCACAGGCTGTATTTTCTAAAGATTCAAGTTGTAGAAAAAGCAGTGGTATAAATTATTGACTTGTCACACAGTCACTACTATTGTATGAAATCAGAGACGGATAAGTGAAACATTTCCAATTGTATTATTATTAATTTTTTTTTCAGCGTCAACACGTTTTGTGAAGTGTGAGAAATGCCATCACTTCTTCGTGGTGCTCTCTGAGACGGACTCTAAGAAGGGTCTGGATACAGAAGCAGAGTCGCCCCCTGAGGCTGTCAAAATGGCCTTCGCACAGAAACCTCCCCCGCCACCCAAAAAGGTACGAGCACAGAAACCTCCCCCGCCACCCAAAAAGGTACGAGCACAGAAACCTCCCCCGCCACCCAAAAAGGTACGTGCACCAATGACCATAAAGAGGAACTGGTTCTTCTTTCTCCTGTTTTTTTATTTTTTTATTTTTTATGATGTGATGGTTATCTTCAAGCAGGAATTACTATGATGATGCTGCAGGTATACCTGGAACTATAATGCATTCCCTACATATTTTGGGGGCACTGAGCAAATTTCAGGTCTGCTGAGRGCAAACGTGAACGTTGTGAAAATTCTGTACAACTTCCAGAGCGCGTTTACTGTCAACACTGAGGCGGTACACCCTTTAAGTTACAGTTTTAACAGTGGCCAAYTAGGATACTGTTGCTATTTGATCATAATGTAGATCTACCAGAGTGGCCTACCATCAAGAACAATGYAGAAAATACATCCCATAACATTTTAACATTTTAAATTATATAAACAAATATTGAGGTAGGCTATATGATCACACCGGTAATAGATCCGTTGTTGTATTACTTGTGAGGCACAGCTGAGTGAGAATACATTTAAATTATTAGTTTTTTATTTTACTGGGCTGATGGTGCCTGTATCTGACGGTCAGTCTCAGCGGAGGGAGAGAGCAGCAGACTGAGGGTCAGTCTCAGCGGAGGGAGAGAGCAGCAGACTGAGGGTCTGTCTCTCTACATCCCTCCGCTCTCCCTTTCCTCCACTGACACTGACCAAAAGGGGACACCGTCTTCCAGCTGATGGCGAAACTCGAGTCGCACCTGTCGTGACTTGACTTTAACATTCGTCTGAAGACAGTTAGTTTGTTATTTATCTAATCATGTTTAATTGTTACCCGATTTTTTTTAAATTAATCATGTAACAATTAACTCATTAGGATCTGGGGCACCACGAGCGGTTCTTTAAAGAGTTACCATCTCCCGGATTAAACTCTGAAGGTCTTTACCTATCACATCCATAAACAGTCAACTTATTAATCATAACCTTGTATCATATCATCATTCTGAACAGTCGAAACCCCTACCTATATGTACATAGCTACCTCAATTACCTCGTACCCCTGCACATCGATTTAGTACTTCCTGTTTTGCCATGTTATTTTTATTAGTTATTCACTGTGTATTTATGACTCGTGTCATTATTTAAATCAATCATTATTCAATCAAAATGTATTTATAAAGGCCTTTTTACATCGGCCTTTTTACATCAGCCGATGTCACAAAGTGCTGTACAGAAACCCAGCCTATAACCCCAAACAGCAAGCAATGCAGATGTAGAAGCACGGTGGCTAGGAAAAACTCCCTAGAAAGGCAGGAACCTCGGAAGAAACTCAGAGAGGAACCAGGCTTTGAGGGGTAGCCAGTCCTCTTCTGGCTGTGCCAAGTGGAAATTATAAGAGTACATGGCCATTTAAGGACAGATTGTTGGTCAAATGTTCATAGATGACCAGCAGGGTCAAATAATAATCACAGTGGTTGTAGAGGGTGCAACAGGTCAGCACCTTAGGAGTAAATGTCAGTTAGATTTTCATAGCCGAGCATTCAGAGGTTGAGACAGCAGGTGAGGGAGACAAAGGGTCGAAAACAGCAGTTCCAGAACAAGGTAAGACGTCCTGTGAACAGTTTCAGGGTTCCATAGCCCCAGGTAGGACAGCAGGAAGTGGATCAGCAGCACTGGAGACGAGGACAGCCAGAGGCATGGTCCAAGGGCTCTCGTCCTCCGGGAGGGGAGAATTAGATGGTCGAGATCTTAAGATCATACAGGACACCAGATAAGAAATGAGAATTACACCAGATATAACAGACTGAACCCAGCCCCATGGCACATAGACTGCTGCAGCATAGAGACTGAGACCGCGGGAGGTCGGGGAACACTGTGGCCACGTCTGACTATACCCCCGGACAGGGCCAACCAGGCAAGATATAACCCCACCCACTTTACTAAAGCATAGCCCCCACACCACTAGAGGGATATCAACAGACCACCAACTTACTACCCTGAGGCAAGGCTGAGTATAGCCCCCACACCATTAGAGGGATATCAACAGACCACCAACTTACTACCCTGAGGCAAGGCTGAGTATAGCCCCCACACCACTAGAGGGATATCAACAGACCACCAACTTACTACCCTGAGGCAAGGCTGAGTATAGCCCCCACACCACTAGAGGATATCAACAGACCACCAACTTACTACCCTGAGGCAAGGCTGAGTATAGCCCCACACCATAGAGAGGATATCAACAGACCACCAACTTACTACCCTGAGGCAAGGCTGAGTATAGCCCCACACCACTAGAGGGATATCAACAGACCACCAACTTACTACCCTGAGGCAAGGCTGAGTATAGCCCCCACACCATTAGAGGGATATCAACAGACCACCAACTTACTACCTGAGCAAGGCTGAGTATAGCCCCACACCATTAGAGGGATATCACAGACCACCAACTTACTACCCTGAGGCAAGGCTGAGTATAGTCCCCACACCACTAGAGAGATATCAACAGACCACCCACTTACTACCCTGAGGCAAGGCTGAGTATAGTCCCCACACCACTAGAGAGATATCAACAGACCACCAACTTACTACCCTGAGGCAAGGCTGAGTATAGCCCCCACACCACTAGAGGGATATCAACAGACCACCAACTTACTACCCTGAGACAAGGCTGAGTATAGTCCCCACACCACTAGAGAGATATCAACAGACCACCCACTTACTACCCTGAGGCAAGGCTGAGTATAGTCCCCACACCACTAGAGAGATATCAACAGACCACACCAGACTTATCCCCTGCGGCAAGGCTGAGTATAGCCCCACACACATTAGAGGGATATAAACAGACCACCAACTTACTACCCTGAGGCAAGGCTGAGTATAGCCCCCACACCATAGAGGGATATCAACAGACCACCAACTTACTACCCTGAGGCAAGGCTGAGTATAGCCCCCACACCATTAGAGGGATATCAACAGCCCACCAACTTACTACCCTGAGACAGGCTGAGTATAGCCCCCACCACATTAGAGGGATATCACAGACCACCAACTTACTACCCTGAGGCAAGGCTGAGTATAGTCCCACACCACTAGAGAGATATCAACAGACCACCAACTTACTACCCTGAGGCAAGGCTGAGTATAGTCCCACACCACTAGAGAGATATCAACAGACCACCAACTTCCTACCCTGAGGCAAGGCTGAGTATAGCCCCCACACACTAGAGGGATATCAACGAACCACCAACTTACTACCCTGAGGCAAGGCTGAGTATAGTCCCCACACACTAGAGAGATATCAACAGACCACCCACTTACTACCCTGAGGCAAGGCTGAGTATAGTCCCACACCACTAGAGAGATATCAACAGACCACTAACTTACTACTGAGGCAAGACTGAGTATAGCCCACGAAGAGCTCCTCCACCGCACGAGCCCGAGGGGGCGCAAAACCCGGACAGGAAGATCAAGTCAGTGACTCAAGCCTGGCCCGACGTCACGCAGCCCTCCTAGAGCACCAGTAAGCCAGTGACTCAGCTCCTGTTATA
>NW_019942827.1:202963-215799 GCF_002910315.2 Salvelinus sp. IW2-2015
TCTACCAGAGTGGCCTACCATCAAGAACAATGAAGAAAATACAATCCCATAACATTTTAACATTTTTAAATTATATAAACAAATATTGAGGTAGGCTATATGATCACACCGGTAATAGATCCGTTGTTGTATTACTTGTGAGGCACAGCTGAGTGAGAATACATTTAAATTATTAGTTTTTTATTTTACTGGGCTGATGGTGCCTGTATCTGACGGTCAGTTCTCAGCGGAGGGAGAGAGAGCAGACTGAGGGTCAGTCTCAGCGGAGGGAGAGAGCAGCAGACTGAGGGTCTGTCTCTCTACATCCCTCCGCTCTCCCTTTCCTCCACTGACACTGACCAAAAGGGGACACCGTCTTCCAGCTGATGGCGAAACTCGAGTCGCACCTGTCGTGACTTGACTTTAACATTCGTCTGAAGACAGTTAGTTTGTTATTTATCTAATCATGTTTAATTGTTACCCGATTTTTTAAATTAATCATGTAACAATTAACTCATTAGGATCTGGGGCACCACGAGCGGTTCTTTAAAGAGTTACCATCTCCCGGATTAAACTCTGAAGGTCTTTACCTATCACATCCATAAACAGTCAACTTATTAATCATAACCTTGTATCATATCATCATTCTGAACAGTCGAAACCCCTACCTATATGTACATAGCTACCTCAATTACCTCGTACCCCTGCACATCGATTTAGTACTTCCTGTTTTGCCATGTTATTTTATTAGTTATTCACTGTGTATTTATGACTCGTGTCATTATTTAAATCAATCATTATTCAATCAAAATGTATTTATAAAGGCCTTTTTACATCGGCCTTTTTACATCAGCCGATGTCTCAAAGTGCTGTACAGAAACCCAGCCTATAACCCCAAACAGCAAGCAATGCAGATGTAGAAGCACGGGGCTAGGAAAAACTCCCTAGAAAGGCAGGAACCTTGGAAGAAACCCAGAGAGGAACCAGGCTTTGAGGGTGGCCAGTCCTCTTCTGGCTGTGCCAAGTGGAAATTATAAGAGTACATGGGCATTTAAGGACAGATTGTTGTTCAAATGTTCATAGATGACCAGCAGGGTCAAATAATAATCACAGTGGTTGTAGAGGGTGCAACAGGAGTAAATGTCAGTTAGATTTTCATAGCCGAGCATTCAGAGGTTGAGACAGCAGGTGAGGGAGACAAAGGGTCGAAAACAGCAGTTCCAGAACAAGGTAAGACGTCCTGTGAACAGTTTCAGGTTCCATAGCCCAGGTAGGACAGCAGGAAGTGGATCAGCAGCACTGGAGACGAGGACAGCCAGAGGCATGGTCCAAGGGCTCTCGTCCTCCGGGAGGGGAGAATTAGATGGCGAGATCTTAAGATCACACAGGACACCAGATAAGAAATGAGAATTACACCAGATATTACAGACTGAACCCAGCCCCATGGCACATAGACTGCTGCAGCATAGAGACTGAGAAGGGGGAGGTCGGGGAACACTGTGGCCACGTCCGACGATACCCCCGGACAGGGCCAACCAGGCAAGATATAACCCACCCACTTTACTAAAGCATAGCCCCCACACCACTAGAGGGATATCAACAGACCACCAACTTACTACCCTGAGGCAAGGCTGAGTATAGCCCCACACCATTAGAGGGATATCAACAGACACCAACTTACTACCCTAGGGCAAGGCTGAGTATAGCCCCCACACCACTAGAGAGATATCAACAGACCACCAACTTACTACCCTGAGGCAAGGCTGAGTATAGCCCCACACCATAGAGGATATCAACAGACCACCAACTTACTACCCTGAGGCAAGGCTGAGTATAGCCCCCACACCACTAGAGGGATATCAACAGACCACCAACTTACTACCCTGAGGCAAGGCTGAGTATAGCCCCACACCATTAGAGGGATATCAACAGACCACCAACTTACTACCCTGAGGCAAGGCTGAGTATACCCCACACACTAGAGGATATCAACAGACCACCAACTTACTACCCTGAGGCAAGGCTGAGTAATGCCCCACACCATAGAGGGATATCAACAGACCACCAACTTACTACCCTGAGGCAAGGCTGAGTATAGCCCCCACACCACAGAGGGATATCAACAGACACCAACTTACTACCCTGAGGCAAGGCTGAGTATAGCCCCCACACCATTAGAGGATATCAACAGACCACCAACTTACTACCCTGAGACAAGGCTGAGTATAGCCCCCACACCATTAGAGGGATATCACAGACCACCACTTACTACCCTGAGGCAAGGCTGAGTATAGCCCCACACCACTAGAGAGATATCAACAGACCACCCACTTACTACCCTGAGGCAAGGCTGAGTATAGTCCCCACACCACTAGAGAGGATATCAACAGACCACCAACTTACTACCCTGAGCAAGGCTGAGTATAGCCCCCACACCACTAGAGGGATATCAACAGACCACCAACTTACTACCCTGAGGCAAGGCTGAGTATTAGTCCCCACACACTAGAGAGATATCAACAGACCACCACTTACTACCCTGAGGCAAGGCTGAGTATAGTCCCCACACCACTAGAGAGATATCAACAGACCACTAACTTACTACCCTGAGGCAAGACTGAGTATAGCCCACGAAGAGCTCCTCCACCGCACGAGCCCGAGGGGGCGCAAAACCCGGACAGGAAGATCAAGTCAGTGACTCAAGCCTGACACGACGTCACGCAGCCCTCCTAGAGCACCAGTAAGCCAGTGACTCAGCTCCTGTTATATGGTCKGAGGCAGAGAATCCCAGTGGAGAGCAAGGGCGGTTCGTCACTTCAGTGCCTTGCCGTTCACCTTCGCACCTCTCGGCCAGACTACACTCAATCATAGGACCTACTGAAGAGATGAGTCTTCAATAAAGACTTAAAGGTCGAGACCGAGTCTGAGTCTCTCTCACATGGGTAGGCAGACCATTCCATAAAAATGTAGCTCTATAGGAGAAAGCCTCCAGCTGTTTGCTTAGGAATTCTAGGGACAATTAGGAGGCCTGCGTCTTGTGACCGTAGCGTACGTGTAGGTATGTACGGCAGGACCAAATCAGAAAGATAGGTAGGAGCAAGCCCATGTAATGCTTTGTAGGTTAGCAGTAAAACCTTGAAATCAGCCCTTGCCTTAACAAGAAGCCAGTGTAGAGAGGCTAGCACTGGAGTAATATGATTAAATGTTTTAGTTCTCGTCAGGATTCTAGCAGCCGTATTTAGCACTAACTGAAGTTTTATCTAGTGCTTTATCCGGGTAGCCGGAAAGTAGAGCATTGCAGTAGTCTAACCTAGAAGTGACAAAACCATGGATTAGCTTTTCTGCATCTTTTGGACAAAAAAGTTTCCTGTTTTAGCCATTTTTACGAAAATGGGGGGGAAAAGCTACCCTTTGAAACAGTCTTGATATGTTTGTCAAAAAAGAGAGATCAGAGTAACGCCGAGGTCCTTCACAGTTTTATTTGAGACGACTGTACAACCATCTGACAGKAGATCTCTTTGTTTCTTGGGACCGAGAACTAGCATCTCTGTTTTGTCCGAGTTTAAAAGGAAAACGTGCCGTCATATCCACTTCCTTATTTCTGTAATACACAGGCTTCTCTTTTTTTATTAAATATTTTATTTCTKTTTTTTTATTAAATATTTTATCTTACTCTGCATTGTTGGAAAAAGACCCGTAATTAAACTTGTTACTGTTAGTCTACACCTGTTGTTTACGAAACATATAGAATTCTTAGTGGGGGGGAGATTGATAATGCACCGTAAGACTTGTCATGAGCTTGAAAACTTTACTTAAAGCCCGGAGATACAGTATAATGCATTATGAAACAATTCCTTTCCTTTTATAACTTGTATGACCACGTTATAAAGGTCTTATCGTAAATGTCAGTGAACCTGTCTTTTCAGATCTATGCCTACCTGGACAAGTACGTAGTGGGTCAGTCCTATGCTAAGAAGGTGCTGGCGGTAGCTGTGTATAATCACTACAAGAGAATCTACAACAACATCCCTGCTGGGAACAGACAGGTGGAGAAACAGGCCTCGCTCACTCCACGAGGTCAGTAGTGCAGTCTAGTGTTAGTTAGAAACAGGCCTCACTAGCTATATTAGCTATACATTAGCTATAGTAGTTCTGACACCACGTGGTCATTGTAGTCTGTTAGCTATAGTAGTTCTGACACCACGTGGTCATTGTAGTCTACTGTTAGCTATAGTAGTTCTGACACCACGTGGTCATTGTAGTCTACTGTTAGCTATAGTAGTTCTGACACCACGAGGTTAGCAGAGTTCAGTCAGCTACAGGCCTTTTGTTTGTTTTAAATGTTTGTAATTGTCACCCCGGCCATCAGTTTCCAGGAAACGTAGACCGGATAAAAATTTAAGTGTGCTTACTTCCTGAATAGTAGAATTTCAGTAGGCAACAAAGACCCAACCACTGTTTTCTAGAATGTGCTGAAACACCTGTTCAGTTCCTGTTCATGTCTGTCACCTCAAGGTGCTCTCGTTGGTGTAATTTGGCATTTGTTCAATGATTTACCTTTTACACCCACATTTCACTGTTTTTAAATGGATGATTTATAATGGATTTATTAACAAGGTGATGATTTACAAACAAACAAACAACAGTGGAATCTGATTCCTCCTTGCAGAACTGTAGTGATGATGTGTTAATCTGGCTGTGATCATGTTGATTTTGAGTACTTTGTCATCCTCTGTAGAGCTCGAGATGAGAAGGCGGGAGGATGAGTACAGATTCACCAGTAAGTGATTTGATTGGTCCTCTGTTACCATAGCTTCGTATCATTGGCAGGTTTTTTAAACATGTCACGTTTTTGATTGGAGCATTCTGTTTTGTATATAATTATTTTATGTTTTTTTTCAAGAATTACACACATGCTGAAGTTTACAGATTTAACTTCTCTTGTTGTTAATGACTTATTGTTTTTAGGGTGTGTTAAATTAAAAAAAAAAGTTTATCCTAAACTTTCACACCTGATTTCAATTAGTCAACTAATCATCACTAATCCTTTGACTAATTTAATCCGTTGTGGCAGTTTCGGGTTAAAACAGAAATGTGACACGTCTGTGGGGGCGGCCCCCTGCTCTACCAACTGAGCCAAACAGGAAGCCCATATTAAGTATTTGAAAGGATGTTGAATACACACTGGCTCCCAGTAGAGCAGAGCACATGTATTTTTAGATTTGAACTTTGACCTATTGCWGTGACGGCAGCACCACAGATACTGATACTTCACATTTATAACTAGAGAGCCTAGATGATGTAATATCATGCCTGGAGAACTGAAGAACGCGGGACACAAACGTGTTGTACACGGCGTGTACAAAACAATAAGAACACTGCGGTGGGAATTCAACACCGGGGACCTCTGACGTCAATCTTAAATGAATCACTCTTTGTTATCAGCAAGCTGGGCGGCAGGTAGCCTAGTGGATAGAGCGTTGGGCCAGTAACCGATCAAATCCCCGAACCTGACAAGGTAAAAAAAAATCTGTCGTTCTGCCCCCTGAACAAGGCAGTTAACCCACTGTTCCCCGGTAGGCCGTCATTGTAAATAAGAATTTTGTTCTTAACTGACTTGCCTAGTTAAAATAAAAAGGTTTCAACATCAGGAGCTCTGCTGGGGCAGTCCCAACAAGTTGCCTTATATACAGCTATACACAGACAAGTTATATTTGCATGATTTAGCATAATTAATTAATTACCGGTGGCTCGCACATGTGACTGACCAATGCCTCACGCAGGCTCTCTCACTCTCACACACACTCTCTCTCCTCTTCTCTCTCTCTCTCTCTCTCTCTCTCTCTCTCTTCTCTCTCTCTCCTCTCTCTCTCTCTCTTCTTCTCTCTCTCTTCTCTCTCTCTCTCTCTCTCTCTTCTCTTCTCTCTCTCTCTCCTCTCTCTCTTCTTCTCCTCTCTCTCTTCTCTCTCTCTCGCTCCTCCTCTCTCTCTCTCTCTCCTCCCCCTCCTCTCCCTCCTCTCTCTCTCTCTCTCTCTCTCTCTCTCTCTCTCTCTCTCTCTCTCTCTCTCTCTCTCTCTCTCTCTCTCTCTCCTCTCTCTCTCTCTCTCTCTCTCTCTTCTCTCTCTCTCTCTCTCTCTCTCCTCTCCTCTCTCTCTCTCTCTCTCTCTCTCTCTCTCTCTCTCTCTCTCTCTCTCTCTCTCTCTCTCTCTCTCTCTCTCTCTCTCTCTCTCTCTCTCTCTCTCTCTCTCTCTCTCTCTTCTCTCTCTCTCTCTCTCTCTCTCTCTCTCTCTCTCTCTCTCTCTCTCTCTCTCTCTCTCTCGCTCGCTCGCTCGCGTCGCTCGCTCGCTCGCTCGCTCGCTCGCTCGCTCGCTCGCTCGCTCGCTCACTCACTCACTCACTCACTCACTCACTCACTCACTCACTCACTCACTCACTCACTCACTCACCACTCTCACTCACTCACTCACTCACTCACTTCACTCACTCCACTCACTCACCTCACTCCACTCACTCACTCACTCACTCACTCACTCACTCACTCACTCCACTCACTCACTCACTCACTCACTCACTCACTCACTCACTCACCTCACTCACTCACTCACTCACTCACTCACTCCACTCACTCACTCACTCCACTCACTCACTCACACTCCACTCGACTCACTCCACTCAAGTTGAGACCTTGAAACTGACATACCTTGGTTGTTCCCATTGCAATATTCTGGGCATACTGCCAAGTGAGGATTCCTCCATACACGATGAGTCAGTCACCTGCATGAACCCATCTAATTGGTTATTAGAAAAGTAGCGTTGATTTGATTCACAAACATAACACTTTCCCTCACAACACCTTCCTAATATTTAGTTGCCACCCCTGCTTTTGCCCTCAGAACAGCCTCAATTCGTCAGGGCATGGGACTCTACAAGGTGTCTAAAGTGTTCCACAGGGATGCTGGCCCATGTTGACTTCAATGCTTCCCACAGTTGTCAAGTTGGCTGGCTGTCTTTTGGGTGGTGGACCATTCTTGATACACACGGGAAACTGTTGAGTGTGGGAAAATCCAGCAGCGTTGCAGTTCTTGACCCAAACCGGTGTGCCTGGCACCTACTACCATACACTGCCAATCATTTGTCTTGCCCGTTCACCCTCTGAATGGCACACATACACAATCCATATCTCAAGGCTTAAAAATCCTTCTTTAACCCGTCTCCTCCCCTTCATCTACACTGATTGAAGTGGATTTAACAGGTGACGTTAATAAGGGATCATAGCTTTCACCTGGATTCACCTGGTCAGTCTGTGTCATGGAAAGAGCAGGTGTTCTTAATGTTTTGTACACTGAGCGTACATTATAATACAATTTAATACAGTAGAGATGTGTAGTACGACTCAAGTTGCCAGGTCACAGTAGACCAACATTGCATATCCTGTTTGGAAAAGTTATGTTTTTGTGCCTGGACATTGCCATGAGAGATGGGGAAATCCAAAAATGTGTTTTCCCTAGCCTGGGGGCAAATGTGTTTCTGCCCTCTCGCCAACTCCTTATGGAATCAGTCATGCCAAACGAGCTTGACAAGCACCACAATGGAGTTGATATTTAGCAAGAGCACAAACAGATCTGGGACCAGGCTAGAATTCACCACTGTCCTGCTGCCAAATCTGAACCCAAATATACAATAGGACTGTTTTTGTTTACATTTGTCATTGTAGAACTCCTTCAGATAGCAGGGATCAGTCCCCATGGCAACGCTCTGGGAGCCTCCATGCAGCAGCAAGCCACTCGGCAGGCTCCTCAGGAGAAGAGGGGCGGGGACGTGTTAGACTCTACTCACACTGACATCAAACTGGAGAAGAGCAACATCGTGCTGTTAGGCCCAACCGGATCAGGTTAGTCAACTATTTTTTTGTTTGTTTGTTTGTCCAAAAACAACTTACTGATGATGTGAAATATATCCTTGTCTCATGTCCATTCAAAAAAATATTCCTCACTATATTTCCCAGGCAAGACATTGTTGGCTCAGACCCTGGCCAAGTGTCTAGATGTACCTTTTGCCATCTGTGATTGTACCACCRTGACCCAGGCTGGCTATGTGGGGGAGGACATTGAGTCTGTTATCGCCAAGCTGCTGCAGGATGCCAACTACTCTGTGGATAAAGCACAGCAAGGTGGGTGGCTCACAAACACTGTTTTCTGTATCTTCAGGACTTCAATAATTCTGTAATGCTTTTCATGGACAGTACTTTGTAAATTGTGAGTAGTCTGATGCAGGGAATATATATATTATTTTTATTTTTTTTGCGGATGAGAATTCACTATTCTCTTGTGGTTCAAATAAACAAAGCAATCTTATTATGCAAATTGATCTMAATCACATTTGTACAAAATGTATATCTGTTCAATATAATGACCATCTATGTCACTAAAGATGTGGTTTGCATGTACAGACATTGTGTTTCTGGGATATTTAAAGAGCCTTCAAGAAGGATATTCACACTCCTTGACTTTTTTGTTGTTGTTACAGCCTGAATTTAAAATGGATTACATTTAGATTTTGTGTCACTGGCCTACCCACAATGCCCCGTAATGTCAAAGTGGACTACCTCATCTCTGTACCCCACACATACAATTATCTTTGAGGTCACTCAGTCGAACAATGAATTTCAAACACAGATTCAACCACAAAGACCAGGGAGGTTCTCAAATGCCTCGCAAAGAAGGGCATCTATTGGTTAAAATTAAAAGTAAACATTGAATATCCCTTTGAGCATGGTGACGTTATTAATTACACTTTGGATGGTGTATCAATACACCCGGTCACTACAAAGATACAGGCGTCCTTCCTAACTCAGTTGTCGGAGAGGAAGGAAACCGCTCAGGGATTTAATCATGATACCAATGGTGACTTTTTAAAACAGTTACAGAGTTCAATGGCTGTGATAGAAAACTGAGGATGTCATTGACAAGGACGAGGGATTTTTATTTTATTTTTTAGGATTAAAATAAATGGAATAGAGCTAATCACAGGCAAAATCCTTGAGGAAAACCTGGTTCAGTCTGCTTTCCAACAGACACTGGAAGACAAATTCACCTTTCAGCAGGAAGGTAATTTAAAATACAAGGTCACATCGACAGTGGAGTTGCTTCCCAAGACGACATTGAATGGCCTAGTTAGTTTTGACTTAAATCAGTTTTAAAATCTATGGCAAGACTTGAACAGGGCTGTCTATCAATGATAAACAACCAACTTCACAGAGTTTAAAGAATTAAAAAAAGAATGTGTAAATATCGTGCAATGCTCTTAGAGATTTACCCAGAAAGCCTCACATCTGTAATCACTGCCAAATGTGATTCTAACATGTATTGAATCAGGGGTGTGAATACTTATGTAAATTAGATATTTCTGTATTTTATTTTCAATATATTCAAAAGATTTCTAAAAACATGTTTTCACTTTGTCATTATGGGGTAGATCAGTGAGAAGAAAATGTTTTATTTAAACCATTTTGAATTCAGGCTGTAACACAACAAAATGTTGAATAAGGTCAAGGGGTATGAATAATTTCACGAAGGCACTGAAAGTAATTTTACCTACCTTAGTTGAATGTAAATGTCTCCCTGTCCAGGCATTGTGTTTCTGGATGAAGTGGATAAGATCGGCAGTGTTCCTGGAATCAACCAGCTCAGAGACGTAGGAGGAGAAGGTGTACAGCAGGCCAGTACTCAACTCTACTTTATTATCCCAAGCTTAGGAAAGTCATTTGGTCAACTTTACAGTAGTGTCCAGACATACACAAAACATTAAGAACACCTGCTCTTTCCATGACACAGACTGACCAGGTGAATCCAGGTGAAAGCTATGATCCCTTATTAATGTCACTTGTTAATTCCACTTCAATCAGTGTAGATGAAGGGGAGGAGACAGATTAAATACTTTTTTAAAAAGTTTTAAAAGTTTGGAGACAATTGTTTTATTTAACCTTTTATTTTAACTAGGCAGGTCAGTTAAGAACAAATTCTTATTTACAATGACAGCCTAGGAACAGTGGGTTAACTGCCTTGTTCAGGGGCAGAACGACAGATTTTTACCTTGTCAGCTCGGGGGATTCGATCTAGCAACCTTTCAGTTACTGGCCCAACGCTCTAACCACTAGGCTACCTGATACCCCCGTGGATTGTGTGTGTGTGCAATTCAGAGGGTGAATGGGCAAGATAAAAGATTGAAGTTCCTTTGAACGGTGTTGTGTCAAGAACTGCAATGCTGCCGGGTTTTTCACGCTCAACAGTTTCCCGTGTGTATCAAGACTGGTCCACCAGCCAACTTGACACAACTGTGGGAAGCATTGTACTCAACAGTGGCCAGCATCCCTGTGGAACGCTTTCGACACCTTGTAGAGTCCCGTGCCCTGACGAATTGAGGCTGTTCTGAGGGCAAAAGGGGGTGGCAACTCGATATTAGTTAAGGTGTTCCTAATGTTTGGTAAACTTATTCTACAGCGACAGTTGTGCGCCTGTCCACTAGATGCCTCTAATGATGACTTTCATTTGTATCCATTAGAAAAGTCTTTGTGTCATGCAGCATGCCAGCATACGGATGGCTATTCACATATCTGATGTACAGCACATCGCAAACATTACATACCTGACCCTTGTGAGCATCATGGCTACAGTAGCCCGTCACCCTTGTGAGCATCATGGCTACAGTAGCCCGTCACCCTTGTGTGAGCATCATGGCTACAGTAGCCCGTCACCCTTGTGAGCATCATGGCTACAGTAGCCCGTCACCCTTGTGTGGGGGTCATGGCTACCGTAGCCCGTCACCCTTGTGTGAGGATCATGGCTACAGTAGCCCGTCACCCTTGTGTGGGGGTCATGGCTACCGTAGCCCATCACCCTTGTGAGGATCATGGCTACAGTAGCCCGTCACCCTTGTGTGGGGGTCATGGCTACAGTAGCCCGTCACCCTTGTGTGAGGATCATGGCTACAGTTGCCCATCACCCTTGTGTGGGGATCATGGCTACCGTAGCCCGTCACCCTTGTGGGGATCATGGCTAAGGTAGCCCATCACCCTTGTGGGGGTCATAGCTACAGTAGCCCATCACCCTTGTGAGCGTCACGGCTACAGTAGCCCGTCACCCTTGTGAGCGTCACGGCTACAGTTGCTATTTTTACACGCAAGAGTAATAATGACTATTGTAATTCAATATTATAGCTGGGTGGTGTTTGTTTTGAACCTCACAGCCAGGATCCTTGATGCTTGTAGAGCAGGGATCGCCTACTACATTCAGCCGCAGGACGGTTTTTGTTGAGCAGATGGTCGGGGGGGGGGACCAGAACATAATTACAAATCATTTGTAGAATGTGAATTGACTGAAAGAAGACCAAAGAGAGATGTTTGACTAAAACATAATCATTTCAAACCTTGATTACATTTTGTAAACAATCATGTTTTTCTATTACGTGTGGAAATGCTTGAACAGATGACACTTGTAGCTAATTTCCTGGGTTTTTACAGTCTTTTATATCCAACAATGAAATTTGTACATTAAATTTATTTTTTTTCTCTGTAAACTTTGGGGGCCAGTTGGACAACCCTCTTGGAGAGCGTTTACCTAGTGGTATGGGATGTATTAGTGATTGACGTCGTGTGTTTTTGAATYTAGGGCCTGCTGAAACTCCTGGAGGGCACGATCGTGAACGTTCCAGAGAAGAACTCCAGGAAGTTGAGAGGAGAGACGGTGCAGGTGGACACCACTAACATCCTGTTCGTAGCGTCAGGAGCCTTCAACGGACTCGACAGAGTCGTCAGCAGACGAAAGAATGAAAAGGTTAGCGAGAAAAATATATKATTTCCCCCTTTTTTGTATCGACCCACAACTGTAAAATGGCTGCAGTTCTTTGACTATTTACTCTGTTCACTGGTTTTATAAAGAGACTCGMTCAGTTGAGTATCTCTAGTCTGAGCATTCTTAGTTTACTCATTTGTCAATTTTAAATGCAGTTCCTACATCAACATTTTTTTTTACCCCCTTTTTCTCCCCAATTTCGTGGTATCCAATTGTTAGTCGTTACTGTCTTGTCTCATCGCTACAACTCCCGTACGGGCTCTGGGAGAGACGAAGGTCGAGAGCCATGCGTCCTCCGAAACACAACCCAACCAAGCCGCACTGCTTCTTAACACAGCTCTCTCAACTTGAGACATCTGTGGCATTGTGTTGTGACACAACGTCACATTTTAAAGTAGCCTTTTATTGTCCCCAGCACAAGGTGTGCTTGTGTAATGATCATGCTGTTTAATCAACTTGTTGATATGCCAAACCTGTCAGGTGGATGGATTATCTTGGCAAAGGAGAAATGCTCACTAACAGGGATATAAACAAATATGTTATTGTTTCAACTTCTGATTACCGCTTTTAAAATGTAGTATTTTCATCAATGGAACATGAATGTCTAGGCCTCTGCAGATGACGTCTCATTTCTTCAGTGCTTTAGACCACTTGCGTTTTCCTTAACCCTCTCCTCCCTGGTCCCCCTCCGCCTATGTAGTACCTGTTGTTACCTRGCTCTATGTTTTTCTTCTAGTACCTYGGCTTTGGCACACCATCCAACATGGGTAAGGGTCGCCGTGCGGCGGCGGCAGCTGACCAAGCTAACAGCAGTGAACAGACGGACATGGTGGCAGAGATGGAGGAGAAGGACCGGCTGCTGAAGCTCGTGGAGGCCCGGGACCTCATTGAGTTTGGGATGATCCCGGAGTTTGTGGGGCGTCTGCCTGTGGTGGTGCCTCTGCACAGTCTGGATGAAAAAACTCTGGTCCGTATCCTGACAGAACCACGCAGACGCTGTCATACCCC
>NW_019942827.1:223284-227360 GCF_002910315.2 Salvelinus sp. IW2-2015
TGGCATGATCGTAACAATGTACATATTGCCAAAGCTTTTTGGGATATTTACAAATATAGTTATATATATTATTATATATATATATATATATACTATATATATATATATATATATATATATATATACAACAATAACCAAGTGTCAAAATACCATACATATAACAATAACAATACAGTAGAGGACATGTGCAGGTTGATTGGTCTGTCAGACACTGTCCTCGACTTATGGCAATGTAGTGCTCTGCCAACCCACAGCTCTCTGCGTCCTCCCCAACAGGACGGTGCCTATCCTTATCAGAGAAGTCTTTTGAACCATTGAATAAGGGTTTCAAATTTGAGAAAATTGCACCTCTTAATTGTTTTATATTTTTGACATTTTGTCAGAAATGCAGCTCCGTTCTATCGGTTCTGCCGTTCTGCTGTTGTGCAGTGGTTGCACAGCCTTTCCTCTACAGGGAGCCAGGTTTTCCTGTGTCTACCCTTCTCAATGGCAAGGCTGTCCTCACTGAGCCTGTACTTTGTCAAGGTTTTTCTAAGGTTTTGATCAGTAACCATGGTCAAATATTTAGCCACGGTGTACTGTCGATTTAGGGCCAGATAAGCACAAACACAAAGCAAAATGCAGTGCTGTGTTTCCCAATAAGCAATGTAGTTTTGTTTTGACTGTGTTGTAATTTGGTTTATTATGATTGATTGGATGTTCTGGTCCTGAGGCTTCAGTGTGTTAGTAGAACAGGTTTGTGAACTCAGGACCAGTTGGATGAGGGGACTCTCTTCTTTTCTCAGCTCTTGGCATTGCAGGGCTTGGTAATGATATGAGAGGGGGTCACTGTATTTTAGGTGTTTTCCAAAACTTAATTGCTCTTCTTTTAGTTTGTATTATTAGTGGATATTGGCCTAATTCTGCCCTGCATGCATTGTTTGTAGTTTTCCTCTGGACATGTAGGAGAATCTTACAGAACTCTGCATGCAGGGTTTCAATTGGGTGTTTGTCCCATTTGATAAAATCTTGTTTTGCAAGTGGACCCCACACCTCGCTGCCATAAAGTGCAATTGGTTCAATGACATATTCAATTAGTTTTAGCCAAATTTTAATAGGTATTTCAATTTGAATTTGCTTTTTAATGGAGTAGAATTCTCTCTTTTTCTCTCTTCTCTCTCAGCTGCTCACAGGACTGCTGGCTACTTAGCAGACACAAACTAGACATAATATTGTCATTATCAAGGATGTGTTTATCATGTTTAGTCTAGCCCACGTCTTTGGATGTGCATATCACATTCGCTCTGCCTCTGTCTCGGTTCCTGTTTTAACCTCCTGTGTTCCTCTCTCGCTCTCTCTCTGATTGTTCCAGTGTGAACTGAATGTAACCACAGATGCTCTGAGGGCCATCGCCAAGCTGGCTCTGGACAGGAAGACAGGAGCCCGAGGCCTGAGGTCCATCATGGTCAGTCAATACAATGTGCTCAATTCCTAGAAGTTGGGTATTTGAGTCTTTATCAGCAGTAACAATATACAAAACAATGGATTCAGTTGCTGATGGTAAATCTAAGTGATATTTCTAGTGACTTCTGTGACAGTGTAATGAAGGGGAAATTAATTCCTATACCATGTCTTGTTTCAGTTTTCTGACACTACTGTGTGAAATGTCTTTTTTCTTCTTCTCTTTTTAATACAGGAGAAGCTTCTTCTGGAGCCAATGTTCGAGGTGCCCTGTTCAGACATCATGTCTGTGGAGTTAACCGAGGACGTCGTCCAGGGCAAATCAGAACCACAATACGTCAGGTTAGTCAGCACCTGTTTGGTTCTTATTGTCACTTATTGGCTTCGTAGTGTGTTTTGTTTATTGCTGTATTTATCTCTTGCCAGGCCAGGATTAAATMACTTTCCTAGTTAAGTAAAAGTTACATTTTAATAGATGAATAACAACCATAGCAGTCTGTTGGTTTCATCATGCCAGAGGMACAGTACAAGTCAAATGTGTGGACACACCTACTCATTCAAGGTTTTATTTTTTTATTTATTTATTTTTACTATTTTCTACATTGTAGAATAATAGGGAAGATGTCAAAACTATGAAATAACACATATGGAATCATGTTGTAACCAAAAAAGTGTGAAACAAATGAAAATATATTGAGGTCGGGTTATTTTGGAGACCAGGTTATCTGATGCAGCACTCCATCACTCTCCTCTCCTTCCTTGTCAAATAGCCCTTTTACAGCCTGGAGGAGTTGTTGGGTCATTGTCCTGTTGAAAACAAATGATGTCCACTAAGCACAAACCAGATGGGATGGTGTATCGCTGCATGCTGTTAGCCATGCTGGTTAAGTGTGCCTTGAATTCTAAATAAATCACTGCAGTGTCACAGCAAAGCACATCATAGCACCCTCCATGCTTCACAGTGGGACACCATTCTGCTTCTCACGAGACACTGCAGTTGGAACCAAAATCTCAAATTTGGACTCATCAGACCAAAGGATAGATTTCCACCGGTCTATGTCTTGCTCGTGTTCTTGGCCCAAGAAAGTCTCTTCTTCTTATTGATGTCCTTTAGTAGTGGTTTCTTAATAGTAATTTGACCATGAAGGCCTGATTCACTCAGTCTCCTCTTTACATTGATGTGTATGTGTCTGTTACTTGAACTCTGTGAAGCGTTTATTTAGGCTGCAATTTCTGAGGCTGTAAGTCTGGTCTTCTTCCTGGGCGTCCTCATGAGCGTTAGTTTCAATCATAGATTTCATGGTTTTTGTGACTGCACTTGAAGAAAGTTCCAAAGTTCTTTGACTTTTCCGAATTGACCTTCATGTCTAAGTAATGATGGACTGTGTTCTCTTTTGCTCATTTGAGCTGTTCTTGCCATAATATGGACTTGTTCTTTACAAATAGGCTATTCTGTATACCACACTACATGTCACACAACTATTGGCTCAAATGCATTAGAAGGAAAGAATTCAAAGTACTTTAAAAGGCACACCTGTTATATGACATGCATTCAGATGACATACCTCATGAAGCTGGTTGAGAGAATGCCAGGAGTGTGCAAAGGTGTCATCAAGGCAAAGGGTGGGCTACTTTGAAGAATCTCAAATAAACAAATCAAAATAGATTTTATAACACTTTTTTGGGTTACTACATAATTCCATATGTGTTATTTCATGGTTTTGATGTCTTCACTATTATTCGACAATGTAGAAAATAGTTTTAAAAAATCKGAAAAACCCTTGAATGAGTAGGCGTGTCCAAACTTTTGACTGGTACTTTATGTTAAGAACAGAACACTGAGTACATGGGAACTTCAGGGTCAGGTTTCAGTCATGTTCCCAACATCTCCACAGACCGTACCTTGGCTCCACAACCACTAATACTCTGTCTCTGTCTGTGTGCCCATACCTAACCCAAAGAGTGTTTGCTAAATGCTTAAAATGTAACTTTTATATTACCAGGGCRCCAGTGAAGGAGGCAGCAGAGGAGGACTATGACTCTGGTATTGAAGAGGAGAACTGGCCCAGACAGGTGGACGCAGCAGCAGCTAACAACTGATCTGATCCACCTTGACCTTTTTATTTTACTGAAACTCATTTTCAAGAACTGCTACAGAATTTACACACAGTGTAATCTAGAATCATTAGAACACCTTCTAGAACCTTTTTTGGAAGCCAGTTGTGGGTTCCTCGAAATCCAGCCCCTGAGACCCTGTGGAGCCTACTACAACACGATGAAACCGTTTCTTGACCTTTCTCTCTCTCTCAAASTGTTTTCATAAGGAACAACTAGGATGTGAGATCTGTAAATACCTSTTGGTCCTGTGAATCAAGTGGTAGTTGTTTAGTTATGAATTGAAGGGTCACTAACAACGTGGACCTTTTCTTTTTTTTAATAGTGTATATATATATTTTCCATCTTTGGGAATTGCCTTTTATCTATCTTAAGAGAATGCAATTTGTATTCTAAATGATTTTAAGTAGGTGATTGTGTTCTTTCCTGTTGTGTTGGGATGATGGCAGGTTGAAGTGGCAAAGGAAACACATATAACATGAATGGGATCAGCCAGGGAAACATAACGTGAATGGGATCAG